>NW_027472983.1:0-123064 GCF_030347505.1 Rhynchophorus ferrugineus | reverse complement strand
AATGTAATTAGCATGCCGAATATTACTTGGAATGTGAATTGGAACGAAATCGCCAATAGATAAGACCATTTTACAATTTGGGCCCAAGTTAGAAGCAGAGCCTAAGGTGTAAATTATCGATAGTCCATATCTCGGAAACTATAAGAGATAATGCAATTTGGCAACCTGCAATGTAATTAGCATGCCGAATATTACTTGGAATGTGAATTGGAACGAAATCGCCAATAGATAAGACCATTTTACAATTTGGGCCCAAGTTAGAAGCAGAGCCTAAGGTGTAAATTATTGATAGTCCATATCTCGGAAACTATAAGAGATAATGCAATTTGGCAACCGGCAATGTAATTAGCATGCCGAATATTACTTGGAATGTGAATTGGAACGAAATCGCCAATAGATAAGACCATTTTACAATTTGGGCCCAAGTTAGAAGCAGAGCCTAAGGTGTAAATTATCGATAGTCCATATCTCGGAAACTATAAGAGATAATGCAATTTGGGCAACCGGCAATGTAATTAGCATGCCGAATATTACTTGGAATGTGAATTGGAACGAAATCGCCAATAGATAAGACCATTTTACAATTTGGGCCCAAGTTAGAAGCAGAGCCTAAGGTGTAAATTATCGATAGTCCATATCTCGGAAACTATAAGAGATAATGCAATTTGGCAACCGGCAATGTAATTAGCATGCCGAATATTACTTGGAATGTGAATTGGAACGAAATCGCCAATAGATAAGACCATTTTACAATTTGGGCCCAAGTTAGAAGCAGAGCCTAAGGTTTAAATTATTGATAGTCCATATCTCGGAAACTATAAAGAGATAATGCAATTTCGCAACCGGCAATGTAATTAGCATGCCGAATATCACTTGGAATGTGAATTCGGACGAAATCGCCAATAGATAAGACCATTTTACAATTTGGGCCCAAGTTAGAAGCAGAGCCTAAGGTGTAAATTATCGATAGTCCATATCTCGGAAACTATAAGAGATAATGCAATTTGGCAACCGGCAATGTAATTAGCATGCCGAATATTACTTGGAATGTGAATTGGAACGAAATCGCCAATAGATAAGACCATTTTACAATTTGGGCCCAAGTTAGAAGCAGAGCCTAAGGTGTAAATTATCGATAGTCCATATCTCGGAAACTATAAGAGATAATGCAATTTGGCAACCGGCAATGTAATTAGCATGCCGAATATTACTTGGAATGTGAATTGGAACGAAATCGCCAATAGATAAGACCATTTTACAATTTGGGCCCAGTTAGAAGCAGAGCCTAAGGTGTAAATTATCGATAGTCCATATCTCGGAAACTATAAGAGATAATGCAATTTGGCAACCGGCAATGTAATTAGCATGCCGAATATCACTTGGAATGTGAATTGGGACGAAATCGCCAATAGATAAGACCATTTTACAATTTGGGCCCAAGTTAGAAGCAGAGCCTAATTTGTAAATTATTGATAGTCCATATCTCGGAAACTATAAGAGATAATGCAATTTCGCAACCGGCAATGTAATTAGGATGCCGAATATCACTTGGAATGTGAATTGGGACGAAATCGCCAATAGATAAGACCATTTTACAATTTGGGCCCAAGTTAGAAGCAGAGCCTAAGGTGTAAATTATCGATAGTCCATATCTCGGAAACTATAAGAGATAATGCAATTTGGCAACCGGCAATGTAATTAGCATGCCGAATATTACTTGGAATGTGAATTGGAACGAAATCGCCAATAGATAAGACCATTTTACAATTTGGGCCCAAGTTATAAGCAGAGCCTATGGTGTAAATTATCGATAGTCCATATCTCGGAAACTATAAGAGATAATGCAATTTGGCAACCGGCAATGTAATTAGCATGCCGAATATTACTTGGAATGTGAATTGGAACGAAATCGCCAATAGATAAGACCATTTTACAATTTGGGCCCAAGTTAGAAGCAGAGCCTAAGGTGTAAATTATCGATAGTCCATATCTCGGAAACTATAAGAGTTAATGCAATTTGGCAACCGGCAATGTAATTAGCATGCCGAATATTACTTGGAATGTGAATTGGAACGAAATCGCCAATAGATAAGACCATTTTACAATTTGGGCCCAAGTTAGAAGCAGAGCCTAAGATGTAAATTATAGATAGTCCATATCTCGGAAACTATAAGAGATCATGCAATTTGGCAACCGGCAATGTAATTAGCATGCCGAATATTACTTGGAATGTGAATTGGAACGAAATCGCCAATAGATAAGACCATTTTACAATTTGGGCCCAAGTTAGAAGCAGAGCCTAAGGTGTAAATTACCGATAGTCCATATCTCGGAAACTATAAGAGATAATGCAATTTGGCAACCGGCAATGTAATTAGCATGCCGAATATTACTTGGAATGTGAATTGGAACGAAATCGCCAATAGATAAGACGATTTTACAATTTGGGCCCAAGTTAGAAGCAGAGCCTAAGGTGTAAATTATCGATAGTCCCATATCTCGGAAACTATAAGAGATAATGCAATTTGGCAACCGGCAATGTAATTAGCATGCCGAATATTACTTGGAATGTGAATTGGAACGAAATCGCCAATAGATAAGACCATTTTACAATTTGGGCCCAAGTTAGAAGCAGAGCCTAAGGTGTAAATTATTGATAGTCCATATCTCGGAAACTATAAGAGATAATGCAATTTCGCAACCGGCAATGTAATTAGCATGCCGAATATCACTTGGAATGTGAATTGGGACGAAATCGCCAATAGATAAGACCATTTTACAATTTGGGCCCAAGTTAGAAGCAGAGCCTAAGGTGTAAATTATCGATAGTCCATATCTCGGAAACTATAAGAGATAATGCAATTTGGCAACCGGCAATGTAATTAGCATGCCGAATATTACTTGGAATGTGAATTGGAACGAAATCGCCAATAGATAAGACCATTTTACAATTTGGGCCCAAGTTAGAAGCAGAGCCTAAGATGTAAATTATCGATAGTCCATATCTCGGAAACTATAAGAGATAATTCAATTTGGCAACCGGCAATGTAATTAGCATGCCGGATATTACTTGGAATGTGAATTGGAACGAAATCGCCAATGGATAAGACCATTTTACAATTTGGGCCCAAGTTAGAAGCAGAGCCTAAGGTGTAAATTATCGATAGTCCATATCTCGGAAACTATAAGAGATAATGCAATTTGGCAACCGGCAATGTAATTAGCATGCCGAATATTACTTGGAATGTGAATTGGAACGAAATCGCCAATAGATAAGACGATTTTACAATTTGGGCCCAAGTTAGAAGCAGAGCCTAAGATGTAAATTATAGATAGTCCATATCTCGGAAACTATAAGAAATAATGCAATTTGGCAACCGGCAATGTAATTAGCATGCCGAATATTACTTGGAATGTGAATTGGAACGAAATCGCCAATAGGTAAGACCATTTTACAATTTGGGCCCAAGTTAGAAGCAGAGCCTAAGGTGTAAATTATCGATAGTCCATATCTCGGAAATTATAAGAGATAATGCAATTTGGCAACCGGCAATGTAATTAGCATGCCGAATATTACTTGGAATGTGAATTGGAACGAAATCGCCAATAGGTAAGATCATTTTACAATTTGGGCCCAAGTTAGAAGCAGAGCCTAAGGTGTAAATTATCGATAGTCCATATCTCGGAAACTATAAGAGATAATTCAATTTGGCAACCGGCAATGTAATTAGCATGCCGGATATTACTTGGAATGTGAATTGGAACGAAATCGCCAATAGATAAGACCATTTTACAATTTGGGCCCAAGTTAGAAGCAGAGCCTAAGGTGTAAATTACCGATAGTCCATATCTCGGAAACTATAAGAGATAATGCAATTTGGCAACCTGCAATGTAATTAGCATGCCGAATATTACTTGGAATGTGAATTGGAACGAAATCGCCAATAGATAAGACCATTTTACAATTTGGGCCCAAGTTAGAAGCAGAGCCTAAGGTGTAAATTATCGATAGTCCATATCTCGGAAACTATAAGAGATAATGCAATTTGGCAACCTGCAATGTAATTAGCATGCCGAATATTACTTGGAATGTGAATTGGAACGAAATCGCCAATAGATAAGACCATTTTACAATTTGGGCCCAAGTTAGAAGCAGAGCCTAAGGTGTAAATTATTGATAGTCCATATCTCGGAAACTATAAGAGATAATGCAATTTGGCAACCGGCAATGTAATTAGCATGCCGAATATTACTTGGAATGTGAATTGGAACGAAATCGCCAATAGATAAGACCATTTTACAATTTGGGCCCAAGTTAGAAGCAGAGCCTAAGGTGTAAATTATCGATAGTCCATATCTCGGAAACTATAAGAGATAATGCAATTTGGCAACCGGCAATGTAATTAGCATGCCGAATATTACTTGGAATGTGAATTGGAACGAAATCGCCAATAGATAAGACCATTTTACAATTTGGGCCCAAGTTAGAAGCAGAGCCTAAGGTGTAAATTATCGATAGTCCATATCTCGGAAACTATAAGAGATAATGCAATTTGGCAACCGGCAATGTAATTAGCATGCCGAATATTACTTGGAATGTGAATTGGAACGAAATCGCCAATAGATAAGACCATTTTACAATTTGGGCCCAAGTTAGAAGCAGAGCCTAAGGTTTAAATTATTGATAGTCCATATCTCGGAAACTATAAGAGATAATGCAATTTCGCAACCGGCAATGTAATTAGCATGCCGAATATCACTTGGAATGTGAATTGGGACGAAATCGCCAATAGATAAGACCATTTTACAATTTGGGCCCAAGGTTAGAAGCAGAGCCTAAGGTGTAAATTATCGATAGTCCATATCTCGGAAACTATAAGAGATAATGCAATTTGGCAACCTGCAATGTAATTAGCATGCCGAATATTACTTGGAATGTGAATTGGAACGAAATCGCCAATAGATAAGACCATTTTACAATTTGGGCCCAAGTTAGAAGCAGAGCCTAAGGTGTAAATTATTGATAGTCCATATCTCGGAAACTATAAGAGATAATGCAATTTGGCAACCGGCAATGTAATTAGCATGCCGAATATTACTTGGAATGTGAATTGGAACGAAATCGCCAATAGATAAGACCATTTTACAATTTGGGCCCAAGTTAGAAGCAGAGCCTAAGGTGTAAATTATCGATAGTCCATATCTCGGAAACTATAAGAGATAATGCAATTTGGCAACCGGCAATGTAATTAGCATGCCGAATATTACTTGGAATGTGAATTGGAACGAAATCGCCAATAGATAAGACCATTTTACAATTTGGGCCCAAGTTAGAAGCAGAGCCTAAGGTGTAAATTATCGATAGTCCATATCTCGGAAACTATAAGAGATAATGCAATTTGGCAACCGGCAATGTAATTAGCATGCCGAATATTACTTGGAATGTGAATTGGAACGAAATCGCCAATAGATAAGACCATTTTACAATTTGGGCCCAAGTTAGAAGCAGAGCCTAAGGTTTAAATTATTGATAGTCCATATCTCGGAAACTATAAGAGATAATGCAATTTCGCAACCGGCAATGTAATTAGCATGCCGAATATCACTTGGAATGTGAATTGGGACGAAATCGCCAATAGATAAGACCATTTTACAATTTGGGCCCAAGTTAGAAGCAGAGCCTAAGGTGTAAATTATCGATAGTCCATATCTCGGAAACTATAAGAGATAATGCAATTTGGCAACCTGCAATGTAATTAGCATGCCGAATATTACTTGGAATGTGAATTGGAACGAAATCGCCAATAGATAAGACCATTTTACAATTTGGGCCCAAGTTAGAAGCAGAGCCTAAGGTGTAAATTATCGATAGTCCATATCTCGGAAACTATAAGAGATAATGCAATTTGGCAACCGGCAATGTAATTAGCATGCCGAATATTACTTGGAATGTGAATTGGAACGAAATCGCCAATAGATAAGACCATTTTACAATTTGGGCCCAAGTTATAAGCAGAGCCTATGGTGTAAATTATCGATAGTCCATATCTCGGAAACTATAAGAGATAATGCAATTTGGCAACCGGCAATGTAATTAGCATGCCGAATATTACTTGGAATGTGAATTGGAAACGAAATCGCCAATAGATAAGACCATTTTACAATTTGGGCCCAAGTTAGAAGCAGAGCCTAAGGTGTAAATTATCGATAGTCCATATCTCGGAAACTATAAGAGTTAATGCAATTTGGCAACCGGCAATGTAATTAGCATGCCGAATATTACTTGGAATGTGAATTGGAACGAAATCGCCAATAGATAAGACCATTTTACAATTTGGGCCCAAGTTAGAAGCAGAGGCCTAAGGTGTAAATTATCGATAGTCCATATCTCGGAAACTATAAGAGATAATGCAATTTGGCAACCGGCAATGTAATTAGCATGCCGAATATCACTTGGAATGTGAATTGGGACGAAATCGCCAATAGATAAGACCATTTTACAATTTGGGCCCAAGTTAGAAGCAGAGCCTAATTTGTAAATTATTGATAGTCCATATCTCGGAAACTATAAGAGATAATGCAATTTCGCAACCGGCAATGTAATTAGGATGCCGAATATCACTTGGAATGTGAATTGGGACGAAATCGCCAATAGATAAGACCATTTTACAATTTGGGCCCAAGTTAGAAGCAGAGCCTAAGGTGTAAATTATCGATAGTCCATATCTCGGAAACTATAAGAGATAATGCAATTTGGCAACCGGCAATGTAATTAGCATGCCGAATATTACTTGGAATGTGAATTGGAACGAAATCGCCAATAGATAAGACCATTTTACAATTTGGGCCCAAGTTATAAGCAGAGCCTATGGTGTAAATTATCGATAGTCCATATCTCGGAAACTATAAGAGATAATGCAATTTGGCAACCGGCAATGTAATTAGCATGCCGAATATTACTTGGAATGTGAATTGGAACGAATCGCCAATAGATAAGACCATTTTACAATTTGGGCCCAAGTTAGAAGCAGAGCCTAAGGTGTAAATTATCGATAGTCCATATCTCGGAAACTATAAGAGTTAATGCAATTTGGCAACCGGCAATGTAATTAGCATGCCGAATATTACTTGGAATGTGAATTGGAACGAAATCGCCAATAGATAAGACCATTTTACAATTTGGGCCCAAGTTAGAAGCAGAGCCTAAGATGTAAATTATAGATAGTCCATATCTCGGAAACTATAAGAGATCATGCAATTTGGCAACCGGCAATGTAATTAGCATGCCGAATATTACTTGGAATGTGAATTGGAACGAAATCGCCAATAGATAAGACCATTTTACAATTTGGGCCCAAGTTAGAAGCAGAGCCTAAGGTGTAAATTACCGATAGTCCATATCTCGGAAACTATAAGAGATAATGCAATTTGGCAACCGGCAATGTAATTAGCATGCCGAATATTACTTGGAATGTGAATTGGAACGAAATCGCCAATAGATAAGACGATTTTACAATTTGGGCCCAAGTTAGAAGCAGAGCCTAAGGTGTAAATTATCGATAGTCCATATCTCGGAAACTATAAGAGATAATGCAATTTGGCAACCGGCAATGTAATTAGCATGCCGAATATTACTTGGAATGTGAATTGGAACGAAATCGCCAATAGATAAGACCATTTTACAATTTGGGCCCAAGTTAGAAGCAGAGCCTAAGGTGTAAATTATTGATAGTCCATATCTCGGAAACTATAAGAGATAATGCAATTTCGCAACCGCAATGTAATTAGCATGCCGAATATCACTTGGAATGTGAATTGGGACGAAATCGCCAATAGATAAGACCATTTTACAATTTGGGCCCAAGTTAGAAGCAGAGCCTAAGGTGTAAATTATCGATAGTCCATATCTCGGAAACTATAAGAGATAATGCAATTTGGCAACCGGCAATGTAATTAGCATGCCGAATATTACTTGGAATGTGAATTGGAACGAAATCGCCAATAGATAAGACCATTTTACAATTTGGGCCCAAGTTAGAAGCAGAGCCTAAGATGTAAATTATCGATAGTCCATATCTCGGAAACTATAAGAGATAATTCAATTTGGCAACCGGCAATGTAATTAGCATGCCGGATATTACTTGGAATGTGAATTGGAACGAAATCGCCAATGGATAAGACCATTTTACAATTTGGGCCCAAGTTAGAAGCAGAGCCTAAGGTGTAAATTATCGATAGTCCATATCTCGGAAACTATAAGAGATAATGCAATTTGGCAACCGGCAATGTAATTAGCATGCCGAATATTACTTGGAATGTGAATTGGAACGAAATCGCCAACAGATAAGACGATTTTACAATTTGGGCCCAAGTTAGAAGCAGAGCCTAAGATGTAAATTATAGATAGTCCATATCTCGGAAACTATAAGAAATAATGCAATTTGGCAACCGGCAATGTAATTAGCATGCCGAATATTACTTGGAATGTGAATTGGAACGAAATCGCCAATAGGTAAGACCATTTTACAATTTGGGCCCAAGTTAGAAGCAGAGCCTAAGGTGTAAATTATCGATAGTCCATATCTCGGAAACTATAAGAGATAATGCAATTTGGCAACCGGCAATGTAATTAGCATGCCGAATATTACTTGGAATGTGAATTGGAACGAAATCGCCAATAGATAAGACGATTTTACAATTTGGGCCCAAGTTAGAAGCAGAGCCTAAGATGTAAATTATAGATAGTCCATATCTCGGAAACTGTAAGAGATAATGCAATTTGGCAACCGGCAATGTAATTAGCATGCCGAATATTACTTGGAATGTGAATTGGAACGAAATCGCCAATAGGTAAGACCATTTTACAATTTGGGCCCAAGTTAGAAGCAGAGCCTAAGGTGTAAATTATCGATAGTCCATATCTCGGAAATTATAAGAAGATAATGCAATTTGGCAACCGGCAATGTAATTAGCATGCCGAATATTACTTGGAATGTGAATTGGAACGAAATCGCCAATAGGTAAGATCATTTTACAATTTGGGCCCAAGTTAGAAGCAGAGCCTAAGGTGTAAATTATCGATAGTCCATATCTCGGAAACTATAAGAGATAATTCAATTTGGCAACCGGCAATGTAATTAGCATGCCGGATATTACTTGGAATGTGAATTGGAACGAAATCGCCAATAGATAAGACCATTTTACAATTTGGGCCCAAGTTAGAAGCAGAGCCTAAGGTGTAAATTACCGATAGTCCATATCTCGGAAACTATAAGAGATAATGCAATTTGGCAAACGGCAATGTAATTAGCATGCCGAATATTACTTGGAATGTGAATTGGAACGAAATCGCCAATAGATAAGACGATTTTACAATTTGGGCCCAAGTTAGAAGCAGAGCCTAAGGTGTAAATTATCGATAGTCCATATCTCGGAAACTATAAGAGATAATGCAATTTGGCAACCGGCAATGTAATTAGCATGCCGAATATTACTTGGAATGTGAATTGGAACGAAATCGCCAATAGAGAAGACCATTTTACAATTTGGGCCCAAGTTAGAAGCAGAGCCTAAGGTGTAAATTATCGATAGTCCATATCTCGGAAACTATAAGAGATAATGCAATTTGGCAACCGGCAATGTAATTAGCATGCCGAATATTACTTGGAATGTGAATTGGAACGAAATCGCCAATAGAGAAGACCATTTTACAATTTGGGCCCAAGTTAGAAGCAGAGCCTAAGGTGTAAATTATCGATAGTCCATATCTCGGAAACTATAAGAGATAATGCAATTTGGCAACCGGCAATGTAATTAGCATGCCGAATATTACTTGGAATGTGAATTGGAACGAAAACGCCAATAAATAAGACCATTTTACAATTTGGGCCCAAGTTAGAAGCAGAGGCTAAGGTGTAAATTATCGATAGTCCATATCTCGGAAACTATAAGAGATAATGCAATTTCGCAACCGGCAATGTAATTAGCATACCGAATATTTCTTGGAGTGTGAATTGGAACGAAATCGCCAATAGATAAGACCATTTTACAATTTGGGCCCAAGTTAGAAGCAGAGCCTAAGGTGTAAATTATCGATAGTCCATATCTCGGAAACTATAAGAGATAATGCAATTTGGCAACCGGCAATGTAATTAACATGCCGAATATTACTTGGAATGTGAATTGGAACGAAATCGCCAATAGATAAGACCATTTTACAATTTGGGCCCAAGTTAGAAGAAGAGCCTAAGGTGTAAATTATCGATAGTCCATATCTCGGAAACTATAAGAGATAATGCAATTTGGCAACCGGCAATGTAATTAGCATGCCGAGTATTACTTGGAATGTGAATTGGAACGAAATCGCCAATAGATAAGACCATTTTACAATTTGGGCCCAAGTTAGAAGCAGAGCCTAAGGTGTAAATTATCGATAGTCCATATCTCGGAAACTATAAGAGATAATGCAATTTGGCAACCGGCAATGTAATTAGCATGCCGAATATTACTTGGAATGTGAATTGGAACGAAATCGCCAATAGATAAGACCATTTTACAATTTGGGCCCCAGTTAGAAGCAGAGCCTAAGGTGTAAATTATTGATAGTCCATATCTCGGAAACTATAAGAGATAATGCAATTTCGCAATCGGCAATGTAATTAGCATGCCGAATATCACTGGGAATGTGAATTGGGACGAAATCGCCAATAGATAAGACCATTTTACAATTTGGGCCCAAGTTAGAAGCAGAGCCTAAGGTGTAAATTATCGATAGTCCATATCTCGGAAACTATAAGAGATAATGCAATTTGGCAACCGGCAATGTAATTAGCATGCCGAATATTACTTGGAATGTGAATTGGAACGAAATCGCCAATAGATAAGACCATTTTACAATTTGGGCCCAAGTTAGAAGCAGAGCCTAAGGTGTAAATTATCGAGAGTCCATATCTCGGAAACTATAAGTGATAATGCAATTTGGCAACCGGCAATGTAATTAGCATGCCGAATATTACTTGGAATGTGAATTGGAACGAAATCGCCAATAGATAAGACCATTTTACAATTTGGGCCCAAGTTAGAAGCAGAGCCTAAGGTGTAAATTATTGATAGTCCATATCTCGGAAACTATAAGAGATAATGCAATTTCGCAACCGGCAATGTAATTAGCATGCCGAATATTACTTGGAGTGTGAATTGGAACGAAATCGCCAATAGGTAAGACCATTTTACACTTTGGGCCCAAGTTAGAAGCAGAGCCTAAGGTGTAAATTATCGATAGTCCATATCTCGGAAACTATAAGAGATAATGCAATTTGGCAACCGGCAATGTAATTAGCATGCCGAATTTACTTGGAATGTGAATTAGAACGAAATCGCCAATAGATAAGACCATTTTACAATTTGGGCCCAAGTTATAAGCAGAGCCTATGGTGTAAATTATCGATAGTCCATATCTCGGAAACTATAAGAGATAATGCAATTTGGCAACCGGCAATGTAATTAGCATGCCGAATATTACTTGGAATGTGAATTGGAACGAAATCGCCAATAGATAAGACCATTTTACAATTTGGGCCCAAGTTAGAAGCAGAGCCTAAGGTGTAAATTATCGATAGTCCATATCTCGGAAACTATAAGAGTTAATGCAATTTGGCAACCGGCAATGTAATTAGCATGCCGAATATTACTTGGAATGTAAATTGGAACGAAATCGCCAATAGATAAGACCATTTTACAATTTGGGCCCAAGTTAGAAGCAGAGCCTAAGGTGTAAATTATCGAGAGTCCATATCTCGGAAACTATAAGTGATAATGCAATTTGGCAACCGGCAATGTAATTAGCATGCCGAATATTACTTGGAATGTGAATTGGAACGAAATCGCCAATAGATAAGACCATTTTACAATTTGGGCCCAAGTTAGAAGCAGAGCCTAAGGTGTAAATTATTGATAGTCCATATCTCGGAAACTATAAGAGATAATGCAATTTCGCAACCGGCAATGTAATTAGCATGCCGAATATTACTTGGAGTGTGAATTGGAACGAAATCGCCAATAGGTAAGACCATTTTACACTTTGGGCCCAAGTTAGAAGCAGAGCCTAAGGTGTAAATTATCGATAGTCCATATCTCGGAAACTATAAGAGATAATGCAATTTGGCAACCGGCAATGTAATTAGCATGCCGAATTTACTTGGAATGTGAATTGGAACGAAATCGCCAATAGATAAGGCCATTTTACAATTTGGGCCCAAGTTAGAAGCAGAGCCTAAGGTGTAAATTATCGATAGTCCATATCTCGGAAACTATAAGAGATAATGCAATTTGGCAACCGGCAATGTAATTAGCATGCCGAATATTACTTGGAATGTGAATTGGAACGAAATCGCCAATAGATAAGACCATTTTACAATTTGGGCCCAAGTTAGAAGCAGAGCCTAAGGTGTAAATTATCGATAGTCCATATCTCGGAAACTATAAGAGATAATGCAATTTGGCAACCGGCAATGTATTTAGCATGCCGAATATTACTTGGAATGTGAATTGGAACGAAATCGCCAATAGATAAGACCATTTTACAATTTGGGCCCAAGTTAGAAGCAGAGCCTAAGGTGTAAATTATTGATAGTCCATATCTCGGAAACTATAAGAGATAATGCAATTTCGCAACCGGCAATGTAATTAGCATGCCGAATATTACTTGGAGTGTGAATTGGAACGAAATCGCCAATAGGTAAGACCATTTTACACTTTGGGCCCAAGTTAGAAGCAGAGCCTAAGGTGTAAATTATCGATAGTCCATATCTCGGAAACTATAAGAGATAATGCAATTTGGCAAACGGCAATGTAATTAGCATGCCGAATTTACTTGGAATGTGAATTGGAACGAAATCGCCAATAGATAAGACCATTTTACAATTTGGGCCCAAGTTATAAGCAGAGCCTATGGTGTAAATTATCGATAGTCCATATCTCGGAAACTATAAGAGATAATGCAATTTGGCAACCGGCAATGTAATTAGCATGCCGAATATTACTTGGAATGTGAATTGGAACGAAATCGCCAATAGATAAGACCATTTTACAATTTGGGCCCAAGTTAGAAGCAGAGCCTAAGGTGTAAATTATCGATAGTCCATATCTCGGAAACTATAAGAGTTAATGCAATTTGGCAACCGGCAATGTAATTAGCATGCCGAATATTACTTGGAATGTAAATTGGAACGAAATCGCCAATAGATAAGACCATTTTACAATTTGGGCCCAAGTTAGAAGCAGAGCCTAAGGTGTAAATTATCGAGAGTCCATATCTCGGAAACTATAAGTGATAATGCAATTTGGCAACCGGCAATGTAATTAGCATGCCGAATATTACTTGGAATGTGAATTGGAACGAAATCGCCAATAGATAAGACCATTTTACAATTTGGGCCCAAGTTAGAAGCAGAGCCTAAGGTGTAAATTATTGATAGTCCATATCTCGGAAACTATAAGAGATAATGCAATTTCGCAACCGGCAATGTAATTAGCATGCCGAATATTACTTGGAGTGTGAATTGGAACGAAATCGCCAATAGGTAAGACCATTTTACACTTTGGGCCCAAGTTAGAAGCAGAGCCTAAGGTGTAAATTATCGATAGTCCATATCTCGGAAACTATAAGAGATAATGCAATTTGGCAACCGGCAATGTAATTAGCATGCCGAATTTACTTGGAATGTGAATTTGAACGAAATCGCCAATAGATAAGGCCATTTTACAATTTGGGCCCAAGTTAGAAGCAGAGCCTAAGGTGTAAATTATCGATAGTCCATATCTCGGAAACTATAAGAGATAATGCAATTTGGCAACCGGCAATGTAATTAGCATGCCGAATATTACTTGGAATGTGAATTGGAACGAAATCGCCAATAGATAAGACCATTTTACAATTTGGGCCCAAGTTAGAAGCAGAGCCTAAGGTGTAAATTATCGATAGTCCATATCTCGGAAACTATAAGAGATAATGCAATTTGGCAACCGGCAATGTATTTAGCATGCCGAATATTACTTGGAATGTGAATTGGAACGAAATCGCCAATAGATAAGACCATTTTACAATTTGGGCCCAAGTTATAAGCAGAGCCTATGGTGTAAATTATCGATAGTCCATATCTCGGAAACTATAAGAGATAATGCAATTTGGCAACCGGCAATGTAATTAGCATGCCGAATATTACTTGGAATGTGAATTGGAACGAAATCGCCAATAGATAAGACCATTTTACAATTTGGGCCCAAGTTAGAAGCAGAGCCTAAGGTGTAAATTATCGATAGTCCATATCTCGGAAACTATAAGAGTTAATGCAATTTGGCAACCGGCAATGTAATTAGCATGCCGAATATTACTTGGAATGTAAATTGGAACGAAATCGCCAATAGATAAGACCATTTTACAATTTGGGCCCAAGTTAGAAGCAGAGCCTAAGGTGTAAATTATCGATAGTCCATATCTCGGAAACTATAAGAGATAATGCAATTTGGCAACCGGCAATGTAATTAGCATGCCGAATATTACTTGGAATGTGAATTGGAACGAAATCGCCAATAGATAAGACCATTTTACGATTTGGGCCCAAGTTAGAAGCAGAGCCTAAGGTGTAAATAATCGATAGTCCATATCTCGGAAACTATAAGAGATAATGCAATTTGGCAACCGGCAATGTAATTAGCATGCCGAATATTACTTGGAATGTGAATTGGAACGAAATCGCCAATAGATAAGACCATTTTACAATTTGGGCCCAAGTTAGAAGCAGAGCCTAAGGTGTAAATTATCGATAGTCCATATCTCGGAAACTATAAGAGATAATGCAATTTGGCAACCGGCAATGTAATTAGCATGCCGAATATTACTTGGAATGTGAATTGGAACGAAATCGCCAATAGATAAGACCATTTTACAATTTGGGCCCAAGTTAGAAGCAGAGCCTAAGGTGTAAATTATTGATAGTCCATATCTCGGAAACTATAAGAGATAATGCAATTTCGCAACCGGCAATGTAATTAGCATGCCGAATATTACTTGGAATGTGAATTGGAACGAAATCGCCAATAGATAAGACCATTTTACAATTTGGGCCCAAGTTAGAAGC
The DNA here is from genome assembly GCF_030347505.1 of Rhynchophorus ferrugineus. Classification (NCBI taxonomy): domain Eukaryota; kingdom Metazoa; phylum Arthropoda; class Insecta; order Coleoptera; family Curculionidae; genus Rhynchophorus; species Rhynchophorus ferrugineus. Next base: position 107,927 of record NW_027472983.1, on the reverse strand, counting down.
AGAGCCTAAGGTGTAAATTATGGCAACCGGCAATGTAATTAGCATGCCGAATATTACTTGGAATGTGAATTGGAACGAAATCGCCAATAGATAAGACCATTTTACAATTTGGGCCCAAGTTAGAAGCAGAGCCTAAGGTGTAAATTATTGATAGTCCATATCTCGGAAACTATAAGAGATAATGCAATTTCGCAATCGGCAATGTAATTAGCATGCCGAATATCACTTGGAATGTGAATTGGGACGAAATGGCCAATAGATAAGGCCATTTTACAATTTGGGCCCAAGTTAGAAGCAGAGCCTAAGGTGTAAATTATCGATAGTCCATATCTCGGAAACTATAAGAGATAATGCAATTTGGCAACCGGCAATGTAATTAGCATGCCGAATATTACTTGGAATGTGAATTGGAACGAAATCGCCAATAGATAAGACCATTTTACAATTTGGGCCCAAGTTAGAAGCAGAGCCTAAGGTGTAAATTATCGAGAGTCCAGATCTCGGAAACTATAAGAGATAATGCAATTTGGCAACCGGCAATGTAATTAGCATGCCGAATATTGCTTGGAATGTGAATTGGAACGAAATCGCCAATAGATAAGACCATTTTACAATTTGGGCCCAAGTTAGAAGCAGAGCCTAAGGTGTAAATTATTTATATTCCATATCTCGGAAACTATAAGAGATAATGCAATTTCGCAACCGGCAATGTAATTAGCATGCCGAATATTACTTGGAGTGTGAATTGGAACGAAATCGCCAATAGGTAAGACCATTTTACAATTTGGGCCCAAGTTAGAAGCAGAGCCTAAGGTGTAAATTATCGATAGTCCATATCTCGTAAACTATAAGAGATAATGCAATTTGGCAACCGGCAATGTAATTAGCATGCCGAATATTACTTGGAATGTGAATTGGAATGAAATCGCCAATAGATAAGACCATTTTACAATTTGGGCCCAAGTTAGAAGCAGAGCCTAAGGTGTAAATTATCGATAGTCCATATCTCGGAAACTATAAGAGATAATGCAATTTGGCAACCGGCAATGTAATTAGCATGCCGAATATTACTTGGAATGTGAATTGGAACGAAATCGCCAATAGATAAGACCATTTTACAATTTGGGCCCAAGTTATAAGCAGAGCCTATGGTGTAAATTATCGATAGTCCATATCTCGGAAACTATAAGAGATAATGCAATTTGGCAACCGGCAATGTAATTAGCATGCCGAATATTACTTGGAATGTGAACTGGAACGAAATCGCCAATAGATAAGACCATTTTACAATTTGGGCCCAAGTTAGAAGCAGAGCCTAAGGTGTAAATTATCGATAGTCCATATCTCGGAAACTATAAGAGATAATGCAATTTGGCAACCGGCAATGTAATTAGCATGCCGAATATTACTTGGAATGTGAATTGGAACGAAATCGCCAATAGATAAGACCATTTTACAATTTGGGCCCAAGTTAGAAGCAGAGCCTAAGGTGTAAATTATCGATAGTTCATATCTCGGAAACTATAAGAGATAATGCAATTTGGCAACCGGCAATGTAATTAGCATGCCGAATATTACTTGGAATGTGAATTGGAACGAAATCGCCAATAGATAAGACCATTTTACAATTTGGGCCCAAGTTAGAAGCAGAGCCTAAGGTGTAAATTATCGATAGTCCATATCTCGGAAACTATAAGAGATAATGCAATTTGGCAACCGGCAATGTAATTAGCATGCCGAATATCACTTGGAATGTGAATTGGGACGAAATGGCCAATAGATAAGGCCATTTTACAATTTGGGCCCAAGTTAGAAGCAGAGCCTAAGGTGTAAATTATCGATAGTCCATATCTCGGAAACTATAAGAGATAATGCAATTTGGCAACCGGCAATGTAATTAGCATGCCGAATATTACTTGGAATGTGAATTGGAACGAAATCGCCAATAGATAAGACCATTTTACAATTTGGGCCCAAGTTAGAAGCAGAGCCTAAGGTGTAAATTATCGAGAGTCCAGATCTCGGAAACTATAAGAGATAATGCAATTTGGCAACCGGCAATGTAATTAGCATGCCGAATATTGCTTGGAATGTGAATTGGAACGAAATCGCCAATAGATAAGACCATTTTACAATTTGGGCCCAAGTTAGAAGCAGAGCCTAAGGTGTAAATTATTTATATTCCATATCTCGGAAACTATAAGAGATAATGCAATTTCGCAACCGGCAATGTAATTAGCATGCCGAATATTACTTGGAGTGTGAATTGGAACGAAATCGCCAATAGGTAAGACCATTTTACAATTTGGGCCCAAGTTAGAAGCAGAGCCTAAGGTGTAAATTATCGATAGTCCATATCACGGAAACTATAAGAGATAATGCAATTTGGCAACCGGCAATGTAATTAGCATGCCGAATATTACTTGGAATGTGAATTGGAACGAAATCGCCAATAGATAAGGCCATTTTACAATTTGGGCCCAAGTTAGAAGCAGAGCCTAAGGTGTAAATTATCGATAGTCCATATCTCGGAAACTATAAGAGATAATGCAATTTGGCAACCGGAAATGTAATTAGCATGCCGAATATTACTTGGAATGTGAATTGGAACGAAATCGCCAATAGATAAGACCATTTTACAATTTGGGCCCAAGTTAGAAGCAGAGCCTAAGGTGTAAATTATTGATAGTCCATATCTCGGAAACTATAAGAGATAATGCAATTTGGCAACCGGCAATGTAATTAGCATGCCGAATATTACTTGGAATGTGAATTGGAACGAAATCGCCAATAGATAAGACCATTTTACAATTTGGGCCCAAGTTAGAAGCAGAGCCTAAGGTGTAAATTATCGATAGTCCATATCTCGGAAACTATAAGAGATAATGCAATTTGGCAACCGGCAATGTAATTAGCATGCCGAATATTACTTGGAATGTGAATTGGAACGAAATCGCCAATAGATAAGACCATTTTACAATTTGGGCCCAAGTTAGAAGCAGAGCCTAAAGTGTAAATTATTGATAGTCCATATCTCGGAAGCTATAAGAGATAATGCAATTTCGCAAACGGCAATGTAATTAGCATGCCGAATATCACTTGGAATGTGAATTGGGACGAAATCGCCAATAGATAAGACCATTTTACAATTTGGGCCCAAGTTAGAAGCAGAGCCTAAGGTGTAAATTATCGATAGTCCATATCTCGGAAACTATAAGAGATAATGCAATTTGGCAACCGGCAATGTAATTAGCATGCCGAATATTACTTGGAATGTGAATTGGAACGAAATCGCCAATAGATAAGACCATTTTACAATTTGGGCACAAGTTAGAAGCAGAGCCTAAGGTGTAAATTATCGATAGTCCATATCTCGTAAACTATAAGAGATAATGCAATTTGGCAACCGGCAATGTAATTAGCATGCCGAATATTACTTGGAATGTGAATTGGAATGAAATCGCCAATAGATAAGACCATTTTACAATTTGGGCCCAAGTTAGAAGCAGAGCCTAAGGTGTAAATTATCGATAGTCCATATCTCGGAAACTATAAGAGATAATGCAATTTGGCAACCGGCAATGTAATTAGCATGCCGAATATTACTTGGAATGTGAATTGGAACGAAATCGCCAATAGATAAGACCATTTTACAATTTGGGCCCAAGTTATAAGCAGAGCCTATGGTGTAAATTATCGATAGTCCATATCTCGGAAACTATAAGAGATAATGCAATTTGGCAACCGGCAATGTAATTAGCATGCCGAATATTACTTGGAATGTGAACTGGAACGAAATCGCCAATAGATAAGACCATTTTACAATTTGGGCCCAAGTTAGAAGCAGAGCCTAAGGTGTAAATTATCGATAGTCCATATCTCGGAAACTATAAGAGTTAATGCAATTTGGCAACCGGCAATGTAATTAGCATGCCGAATATTACTTGGAATGTGAATTGGAACGAAATCGCCAATAGATAAGACCATTTTACAATTTGGGCCCAAGTTAGAAGCAGAGCCTAAGGTGTAAATTATCGATAGTTCATATCTCGGAAACTATAAGAGATAATGCAATTTGGCAACCGGCAATGTAATTAGCATGCCGAATATTACTTGGAATGTGAATTGGAACGAAATCGCCAATAGATAAGACCATTTTACGATTTGGGCCCAAGTTAGAAGCAGAGCCTAAGGTGTAAATTATCGATAGTCCATATCTCGGAAACTATAAGAGATAATGCAATTTGGCAACCGGCAATGTAATTAGCATGCCGAATATTACTTGGAATGTGAATTGGAACGAAATCGCCAATAGATAAGACCATTTTACAATTTGGGCCCAAGTTAGAAGCAGAGCCTAAGGTGTAAATTATTGATAGTCCATATCTCGGAAACTATAAGAGATAATGCAATTTCGCAACCGGCAATGTAATTAGCATGCCGAATATTACTTGGAATGTGAATTGGAACGAAATCGCCAATAGATAAGACCATTTTACAATTTGGGCCCAAGTTAGAAGCAGAGCCGAAGGTGTAAATGATTGATAGTCCATATCTCGGAAACTATAAGATATAATGCAATTTGGCAACCGGCAATGTAATTAGCATGCCGAATATTACTTGGAATGTGAATTGGAACGAAATCGCCAATAGATAAGACCATTTTACAATTTGGGCCCAAGTTAGAAGCAGAGCCTAAGGTGTAAATTATCGATAGTCCATATCTCGGAAACTATAAGAGATAATGCAATTTGGCAACCGGCAATGTAATTAGCATGCCGAATATTACTTGGAATGTGAATTGAAACGAAATCGCCAATAGATAAGGCCATTTTACAATTTGGGCCCAAGTTAGAAGCAGAGCCTAAGGTGTAAATTATCGATAGTCCATATCTCGGAAACTATAAGAGATAATGCAATTTGGCAACCGGCAATGTAATTAGCATGCCGAATATTACTTGGAATGTGAATTGGAACGAAATCGCCAATAGATAAGACCATTTTACAATTTGGGCCCAAGTTAGAAGCAGAGCCTAAGGTGTAAATTATTGATAGTCCATATCTCGGAAACTATAAGAGATAATGCAATTTCGCAACCGGCAATGTAATTAGCATGCCGAATATCACTTGGAATGTGAATTGGGACGAAATCGCCAATAGATAAGACCATTTTACAATTTGGGCCCAAGTTAGAAGCAGAGCCTAAGGTGTAAATTATCGATAGTCCATATCTCGTAAACTATAAGAGATAATGCAATTTGGCAACCGGCAATGTAATTAGCATGCCGAATATTACTTGGAATGTGAATTGGAACGAAATCGCCAATAGATAAGACCATTTTACAATTTGGGCCCAAGTTAGAAGCAGAGCCTAAGGTGTAAATTATCGATAGTCCATATCTCGGAAACTATAAGAGATAATGCAATTTGGCAACCGGCAATGTAATTAGCATGCCGAATATTACTTGGAATGTGAATTGGAACGAAATCGCCAATAGATAAGACCATTTTACAATTTGGGCCCAAGTTATAAGCAGAGCCTATGGTGTAAATTATCGATAGTCCATATCTCGGAAACTATAAGAGATAATGCAATTTGGCAACCGGCAATGTAATTAGCATGCCGAATATTACTTGGAATGTGAATTGGAACGAAATCGCCAATAGATAAGACCATTTTACAATTTGGGCCCAAGTTAGAAGCAGAGCCTAAGGTGTAAATTATCGATAGTCCATATCTCGGAAACTATAAGAGTTAATGCAATTTGGCAACCGGCAATGTAATTAGCATGCCGAATATTACTTGGAATGTGAATTGGAACGAAATCGCCAATAGATAAGACCATTTTACAATTTGGGCCCAAGTTAGAAGCAGAGCCTAAGGTGTAAATTATCGATAGTCCATATCTCGGAAACTATAAGAGATAATGCAATTTGGCAACCGGCAATGTAATTAGCATGCCGAATATTACTTGGAATGTGAATTGGAACGAAATCGCCAATAGATAAGACCATTTTACAATTTGGGCCCAAGTTAGAAGCAGAGCCTAAGGTGTAAATTATCGAGAGTCCAGATCTCGGAAACTATAAGAGATAATGCAATTTGGCAACCGGCAATGTAATTAGCATGCCGAATATTGCTTGGAATGTGAATTGGAACGAAATCGCCAATAGATAAGACCATTTTACAATTTGGGCCCAAGTTAGAAGCAGAGCCTAAGGTGTAAATTATTTATATTCCATATCTCGGAAACTATAAGAGATAATGCAATTTCGCAACCGGCAATGTAATTAGCATGCCGAATATTACTTGGAGTGTGAATTGGAACGAAATCGCCAATAGGTAAGACCATTTTACAATTTGGGCCCAAGTTAGAAGCAGAGCCTAAGGTGTAAATTATCGATAGTCCATATCACGGAAACTATAAGAGATAATGCAATTTGGCAACCGGCAATGTAATTAGCATGCCGAATATTACTTGGAATGTGAATTGGAACGAAATCGCCAATAGATAAGGCCATTTTACAATTTGGGCCCAAGTTAGAAGCAGAGCCTAAGGTGTAAATTATCGATAGTCCATATCTCGGAAACTATAAGAGATAATGCAATTTGGCAACCGGAAATGTAATTAGCATGCCGAATATTACTTGGAATGTGAATTGGAACGAAATCGCCAATAGATAAGACCATTTTACAATTTGGGCCCAAGTTAGAAGCAGAGCCTAAGGTGTAAATTATTGATAGTCCATATCTCGGAAACTATAAGAGATAATGCAATTTGGCAACCGGCAATGTAATTAGCATGCCGAATATTACTTGGAATGTGAATTGGAACGAAATCGCCAATAGATAAGACCATTTTACAATTTGGGCCCAAGTTAGAAGCAGAGCCTAAGGTGTAAATTATCGATAGTCCATATCTCGGAAACTATAAGAGATAATGCAATTTGGCAACCGGCAATGTAATTAGCATGCCGAATATTACTTGGAATGTGAATTGGAACGAAATCGCCAATAGATAAGACCATTTTACAATTTGGGCCCAAGTTAGAAGCAGAGCCTAAAGTGTAAATTATTGATAGTCCATATCTCGGAAGCTATAAGAGATAATGCAATTTCGCAAACGGCAATGTAATTAGCATGCCGAATATCACTTGGAATGTGAATTGGGACGAAATCGCCAATAGATAAGACCATTTTACAATTTGGGCCCAAGTTAGAAGCAGAGCCTAAGGTGTAAATTATCGATAGTCCATATCTCGGAAACTATAAGAGATAATGCAATTTGGCAACCGGCAATGTAATTAGCATGCCGAATATTACTTGGAATGTGAATTGGAACGAAATCGCCAATAGATAAGACCATTTTACAATTTGGGCACAAGTTAGAAGCAGAGCCTAAGGTGTAAATTATCGATAGTCCATATCTCGTAAACTATAAGAGATAATGCAATTTGGCAACCGGCAATGTAATTAGCATGCCGAATATTACTTGGAATGTGAATTGGAATGAAATCGCCAATAGATAAGACCATTTTACAATTTGGGCCCAAGTTAGAAGCAGAGCCTAAGGTGTAAATTATCGATAGTCCATATCTCGGAAACTATAAGAGATAATGCAATTTGGCAACCGGCAATGTAATTAGCATGCCGAATATTACTTGGAATGTGAATTGGAACGAAATCGCCAATAGATAAGACCATTTTACAATTTGGGCCCAAGTTATAAGCAGAGCCTATGGTGTAAATTATCGATAGTCCATATCTCGGAAACTATAAGAGATAATGCAATTTGGCAACCGGCAATGTAATTAGCATGCCGAATATTACTTGGAATGTGAACTGGAACGAAATCGCCAATAGATAAGACCATTTTACAATTTGGGCCCAAGTTAGAAGCAGAGCCTAAGGTGTAAATTATCGATAGTCCATATCTCGGAAACTATAAGAGTTAATGCAATTTGGCAACCGGCAATGTAATTAGCATGCCGAATATTACTTGGAATGTGAATTGGAACGAAATCGCCAATAGATAAGACCATTTTACAATTTGGGCCCAAGTTAGAAGCAGAGCCTAAGGTGTAAATTATCGATAGTTCATATCTCGGAAACTATAAGAGATAATGCAATTTGGCAACCGGCAATGTAATTAGCATGCCGAATATTACTTGGAATGTGAATTGGAACGAAATCGCCAATAGATAAGACCATTTTACGATTTGGGCCCAAGTTAGAAGCAGAGCCTAAGGTGTAAATTATCGATAGTCCATATCTCGGAAACTATAAGAGATAATGCAATTTGGCAACCGGCAATGTAATTAGCATGCCGAATATTACTTGGAATGTGAATTGGAACGAAATCGCCAATAGATAAGACCATTTTACAATTTGGGCCCAAGTTAGAAGCAGAGCCTAAGGTGTAAATTATTGATAGTCCATATCTCGGAAACTATAAGAGATAATGCAATTTCGCAACCGGCAATGTAATTAGCATGCCGAATATTACTTGGAATGTGAATTGGAACGAAATCGCCAATAGATAAGACCATTTTACAATTTGGGCCCAAGTTAGAAGCAGAGCCGAAGGTGTAAATGATTGATAGTCCATATCTCGGAAACTATAAGATATAATGCAATTTGGCAACCGGCAATGTAATTAGCATGCCGAATATTACTTGGAATGTGAATTGGAACGAAATCGCCAATAGATAAGACCATTTTACAATTTGGGCCCAAGTTAGAAGCAGAGCCTAAGGTGTAAATTATCGATAGTCCATATCTCGGAAACTATAAGAGATAATGCAATTTGGCAACCGGCAATGTAATTAGCATGCCGAATATTACTTGGAATGTGAATTGAAACGAAATCGCCAATAGATAAGGCCATTTTACAATTTGGGCCCAAGTTAGAAGCAGAGCCTAAGGTGTAAATTATCGATAGTCCATATCTCGGAAACTATAAGAGATAATGCAATTTGGCAACCGGCAATGTAATTAGCATGCCGAATATTACTTGGAATGTGAATTGGAACGAAATCGCCAATAGATAAGACCATTTTACAATTTGGGCCCAAGTTAGAAGCAGAGCCTAAGGTGTAAATTATTGATAGTCCATATCTCGGAAACTATAAGAGATAATGCAATTTCGCAACCGGCAATGTAATTAGCATGCCGAATATCACTTGGAATGTGAATTGGGACGAAATCGCCAATAGATAAGACCATTTTACAATTTGGGCCCAAGTTAGAAGCAGAGCCTAAGGTGTAAATTATCGATAGTCCATATCTCGTAAACTATAAGAGATAATGCAATTTGGCAACCGGCAATGTAATTAGCATGCCGAATATTACTTGGAATGTGAATTGGAACGAAATCGCCAATAGATAAGACCATTTTACAATTTGGGCCCAAGTTAGAAGCAGAGCCTAAGGTGTAAATTATCGATAGTCCATATCTCGGAAACTATAAGAGATAATGCAATTTGGCAACCGGCAATGTAATTAGCATGCCGAATATTACTTGGAATGTGAATTGGAACGAAATCGCCAATAGATAAGACCATTTTACAATTTGGGCCCAAGTTATAAGCAGAGCCTATGGTGTAAATTATCGATAGTCCATATCTCGGAAACTATAAGAGATAATGCAATTTGGCAACCGGCAATGTAATTAGCATGCCGAATATTACTTGGAATGTGAATTGGAACGAAATCGCCAATAGATAAGACCATTTTACAATTTGGGCCCAAGTTAGAAGCAGAGCCTAAGGTGTAAATTATCGATAGTCCATATCTCGGAAACTATAAGAGTTAATGCAATTTGGCAACCGGCAATGTAATTAGCATGCCGAATATTACTTGGAATGTGAATTGGAACGAAATCGCCAATAGATAAGACCATTTTACAATTTGGGCCCAAGTTAGAAGCAGAGCCTAAGGTGTAAATTATCGATAGTCCATATCTCGGAAACTATAAGAGATAATGCAATTTGGCAACCGGCAATGTAATTAGCATGCCGAATATTACTTGGAATGTGAATTGGAACGAAATCGCCAATAGATAAGACCATTTTACAATTTGGGCCCAAGTTAGAAGCAGAGCCTAAGGTGTAAATTATCGATAGTCCATATCTCGGAAACTATAAGAGATAATGCAATTTGGCAACCGGCAATGTAATTAGCATGCCGAATATTACTTGGAATGTGAATTGGAACGAAATCGCCAATAGGTAAGACCATTTTACAATTTGGGGCCAAGTTAGAAGCAGAGCCTAAGATGTAAATTATCGATAGTCCATATCTCGGAAACTATAAGAGATAATTCAATTTGGCAACCGGCAATGTAATTAGCATGCCGAATATTACTTGGAATGTGAATTGGAACGAAATCGCCAATAGATAAGACCATTTTACAATTTGGGCCCAAGTTAGAAGCAGAGCCTAAGGTGTAAATTATCGATAGTCCATATCTCGGAAACTATAAGAGATAATGCAATTTGGCAACCGGCAATGTAATTAGCATGCCGAATATTACTTGGAATGTGAATTGGAACGAAATCGCCAATAGATAAGACCATTTTACAATTTGGGCCCAAGTTAGAAGCAGAGCCTAAGGTGTAAATTATCGAGAGTCCATATCTCGGAAACTATAAGAGATAATGCAATTTGGCAACCGGCAATGTAATTAGCATGCCGAATATTACTTGGAATGTGAATTGGAACGAAATCGCCAATAGATAAGACCATTTTACAATTTGGGCCCAAGTTAGAAGCAGAGCCTATAGTGTAAATTATCGATAGTCCATATCTCGGAAACTATAAGAGATAATGCAATTTGGCAACCGGCAATGTAATTAGCATGCCGAATATTACTTGGAATGTGAATTGGAACGAAATCGCCAATAGATAAGACCATTTTACAATTTGGGCCCATGTTAGAAGCAGAGCCTAAGGTGTAAATTATCGATAGTCCATATCTCGGAAACTATAAGAGTTAATGCAATTTGGCAACCGGCAATGTAATTAGCATGCCGAATATTACTTGGAATGTGAATTGGAACGAAATCGCCAATAGATAAGACCATTTTACAATTTGGGCCCAAGTTAGAAGCAGAGCCTAAGGTGTAAATTATCGATAGTCCATATCTCGGAAACTATAAGAGATAATGCAATTTGGCAACCGGCAATGTAATTAGCATGCCGAATATTACTTGGAATGTGAATTGGAACGAAATCGCCAATAGATAAGACCATTTTACAATTTGGGCCCAAGTTAGAAGCAGAGCCTAAGGTGTAAATTATCGATAGTCCATATCTCTGAAACTATAAGAGATAATGCAATTTCGCAAACGGCAATGTAATTAGCATGCCGAATATTACTTGGAATGTGAATTGGGACGAAATCGCCAATAGAGAAGACCATTTTACAATTTGGGCCCAAGTTAGAAGCAGAGCCTAAGGTGTAAATTATCGATAGTCCATATCTCGGAAACTATAAGAGATAATGCAATTTGGCAACCGGCAATGTAATTAGCATGCCGAATATTACTTGGAATGTGAATTGGAACGAAATCGCCAATAGATAAGACCATTTTACAATTTGGGCCCAAGTTAGAAGCAGAGCCTAAGGTGTAAATTATCGATAGTCCATATCTCGGAAACTATAAGAGATAATGCAATTTCGCAACCGGCAATGTAATTAGCATGCCGAATATTACTTGGAGTGTGAATTGGAACGAAATCGCCAATTGATAAGACCATTTTACAATTTGGGCCCAAGTTAGAAGCAGAGCCTAAGGTATGTAAATTATCGATAGTCCATATCTCGGAAACTATAAGAGATAATGCAATTTGGCAACCGGCAATGTAATTAGCATGCCGAATATTACTTGGAATGTGAATTGGAACGAAATCGCCAATAGATAAGACCATTTTACACCTTGGGCCCAAGTTAGAAGCAGAGCCTATGGTGTAAATTATCGATAGTCCATATCTCGGAAACTATAAGAGATAATGCAATTTGGCAACCGGCAATGTAATTAGCATGCAGAATATTACTTGGAATGTGAATTGGAACGAAATCGCCAATAGGTAAGACCATTTTACAATTTGGGCCCAAGTTAGAAGCAGAGCCCAAGGTGTAAATTATCGATAGTCCATATCTCGGAAACTATAAGAGATAATGCAATTTGGCAACCGGCAATGTAATTAGCATGCCGAATATTACTTGGAATGTGAATTGGAACGAAATCGCCAATAGGTAAGACCATTTTACAATTTGGGCCCAAGTTAGAAGCAGAGCCTAAGGTGTAAATTATCGATAGTCCATATCTCTGAAACTATAAGAGATAATGCAATTTCGCAAACGGCAATGTAATTAGCATGCCGAATATTACTTGGAATGTGAATTGGGACGAAATCGCCAATAGAGAAGACCATTTTACAATTTGGGCCCAAGTTAGAAGCAGAGCCTAAGGTGTAAATTATCGATAGTCCATATCTCGGAAACTATAAGAGATAATGCAATTTGGCAACCGGCAATGTAATTAGCATGCCGAATATTACTTGGAATGTGAATTGGAACGAAATCGCCAATAGATAAGACCATTTTACAATTTGGGCCCAAGTTAGAAGCAGAGCCTAAGGTGTAAATTATCGATAGTCCATATCTCGGAAACTATAAGAGATAATGCAATTTCGCAACCGGCAATGTAATTAGCATGCCGAATATTACTTGGAGTGTGAATTGGAACGAAATCGCCAATAGATAAGACCATTTTACAATTTGGGCCCAAGTTAGAAGCAGAGCCTAAGGTGTAAATTATCGATAGTCCATATCTCGGAAACTATAAGAGATAATGCAATTTGGCAACCGGCAATGTAATTAGCATGCCGAATATTACTTGGAATGTGAATTGGAACGAAATCGCCAATAGATAAGACCATTTTACAATTTGGGCCCAAGTTAGAAGCAGAGCCTAAGGTGTAAATTATCGATAGTCCATATCTCGGAAACTATAAGAGATAATGCAATTTGGCAACCGGCAATGTAATTAGCATGCCGAATATTACTTGGAATGTGAATTAGAACGAAATCGCCAATAGATAAGACCATTTTACAATTTGGGCCCAAGTTAGAAGCAGAGCCTAAGGTGTAAATTATCGATAGTCCATATCTCGGAAACTATAAGAGATAATGCAATTTGGCAACCGGCAATGTAATTAGCATGCCGAATATTACTTGGAATGTGAATTGGAACGAAATCGCCAATAGATAAGACCATTTTACAATTTGGGCCCAAGTTAGAAGCAGAGCCTAAGGTATGTAAATTATCGATAGTCCATATCTCGGAAACTATAAGAGATAATGCAATTTGGCAACCGGCAATGTAATTAGCATGCGGAATATTACTTGGAATGTGAATTGGAACGAAATCGCCAATAGATAAGACCATTTTACACCTTGGGCCCAAGTTAGAAGCAGAGCCTATGGTGTAAATTATCGATAGTCCATATCTCGGAAACTATAAGAGATAATGCAATTTGGCAACCGGCAATGTAATTAGCATGCCGAATATTACTTGGAATGTGAATTGGAACGAAATCGCCAATAGGTAAGACCATTTTACAATTTGGGCCCAAGTTAGAAGCAGAGCCTAAGGTGTAAATTATCGATAGTCCATATCTCGGAAACTATAAGAGATAATGCAATTTGGCAACCGGCAATGTAATTAGCATGCCGAATATTACTTGGAATGTGAATTGGAACGAAATCGCCAATAGATAAGACCATTTTACAATTTGGGCCCAAGTTAGAAGCAGAGCCTAAGGTGTAAATTATCGATAGTCCATATCTCGGAAACTATAAGAGATAATGCAATTTGGCAACCGGCAATGTAACTAGCATGCCGAATATTACTTGGAATGTGAATTGGAACGAAATCGCCAATAGATAAGACCATTTTACAATTTGGGCCCAAGTTAGAAGCAGAGCCTAAGGTGTAAATTATCGATAGTCCATATCTCGGAAACTATAAGAGATAATGCAATTTGGCAACCGGCAATGTAATTAGCATGCCGAATATTACTTGGAATGTGAATTGGAACGAAATCGCCAATAGATAAGACCATTTTACAATTTGGGCCCAAGTTAGAAGCAGAGCCTAAGGTGTAAATTATTGATAGTCCATATCTCGGAAACTATAAGAGATAATGCAATTTCGCCACCGGCAATGTAATTAGCATGCCGAATATCACTTGGAATGTGAATTGGGACGAAATCGCCAATAGATAAGACCATTTTACAATTTGGGCCCAAGTTAGAAGCAGAGCCTAAGGTGTAAATAATCGATAGTCCATATCTCGGAAACTGTAAGAGATAATGCAATTTGGCAACCGGCAATGTAATTAGCATGCCGAATATTACTTGGAATGTGAATTGGAACGAAATCGCCAATAGATAAGACCATTTTACAATTTGGGCCCAAGTTAGAAGCAGAGCCTAAGGTGTAAATTATCGATAGTCCATATCTCGGAAACTATAAGAGATAATGCAATTTGGCAACCGGCAATGTAATTAGCATGCCGAATATTACTTGGAATGTGAATTGGAACGAAATCGCCAATAGGTAAGACCATTTTACAATTTGGGCCCAAGTTAGAAGCAGAGCCTAAGGTGTAAATAATCGATAGTCCATATCTCGGAAACTATAAGAGATAATTCAATTTGGCAACCGGCAATGTAATTAGCATGCCGAATATTACTTGGAATGTGAATTGGAACGAAATCGCCAATAGATAAGACCATTTTACAATTTGGGCCCAAGTTAGAAGCAGAGCCTAAGGTGTAAATTATCGATAGTCCATATCTCGGAAACTATAAGAGATAATGCAATTTGGCAACCCGCAATGTAATTAGCATGCTGAATATTACTTGGAATGTGAATTGGAACGAAATCGCCAATAGATAAGACCATTTTACAATTTGGGCCCAAGTTAGAAGCAGAGCCTAAGGTGTAAATTATCGATAGTCCATATCTCGGAAACTATAAGAGATAATGCAATTTGGCAACCGGCAATGTAATTAGCATGCCGAATATTACTTGGAATGTGAATTGGAACGAAATCGCCAATAGATAAGACCATTTTACAATTTGGGCCCAAGTCAGAAGCAGAGCCTATGGTGTAAATTATCGATAGTCCATATCTCGGAAACTATAAGAGATAATGCAATTTGGCAACCGGCAATGTAATTAGCATGCCGAATATTACTTTGAATGTGAATTGGAACGATATCGCCAATAGATAAGACCATTTTACAATTTGGGCCCAAGTTAGAAGCAGAGCCTAAGATGTAAATTATCGATAGTCCATATCTCGGAAACTATAAGAGTTAATGCAATTTGGCAACCGGCAATGTAATTAGCATGCGGAATATTACTTGGAATGTGAATTGGAACGAAATCGCCAATAGATAAGACCATTTTACAATTTGGGCCCAAGTTAGAAGCAGAGCCTAAGGTGTAAATTATCGATAGTCCATATCTCGGAAACTATAAGAGATAATGCAATTTCGCAACCGGCAATGTAATTAGCATGCCGAATATTACTTGGAGTGTGAATTGGAACGAAATCGCCAATAGATAAGACCATTTTACAATTTGGGCCCAAGTTAGAAGCAGAGCCTAAGGTGTAAATTATCGATAGTCCATATCTCGGAAACTATAAGAGATAATGCAATTTGGCAACCGGCAATGTAATTAGCATGCCGAATAATACTTGGAATGTGAATTGGAACGAAATCGCCAATAGATAAGACCATTTTACAATTTGGGCCCAAGTTAGAAGCAGAGCCTAAGGTGTAAATTATCGATAGTCCATATCTCGGAAACTATAAGAGATAATGCAATTTGGCAACCGGCAATGTAATTAGCATGCCGAATATTACTTGGAATGTGAATTGGAACGAAATCGCCAATAGATAAGACCATTTTACAATTTGGGCCCAAGTTAGAAGCAGAGCCTAAGGTGTAAATTATCGATAGTCCATATCTCGGAAGCTATAAGAGATAATGCAATTTGGCAACCGGCAATGTAATTAGCATGCCGAATATTACTTGGAATGTGAATTGGAACGAAATCGCCAATAGATAAGACCATTTTACAATTTGGGCCCAAGTTAGAAGCAGAGCCTAAGGTGTAAATTATCGATAGTCCATATCTCGGAAACTATAAGAGATAATGCAATTTGGCAACCGGCAATGTAATTAGCATGCCGAATATTACTTGGAATGTGAATTGGAACGAAATCGCCAATAGGTAAGACCATTTTACAATTTGGGCCCAAGTTAGAAGCAGAGCCTAAGGTGTAAATTATCGATAGTCCATATCTCGGAAACTATAAGAGATAATGCAATTTGGCAACCGGCAATGTAATTAGCATGCCGAATATTACTTGGAATGTGAATTGGAACGAAATCGCCAATAGGTAAGACCATTTTACAATTTGGGCCCAAGTTAGAAGCAGAGCCTAAGGTATGTAAATTATCGATAGTCCATATCTCGGAAACTATAAGAGATAATGCAATTTGGCAACCGGCAATGTAATTAGCATGCCGAATATTACTTGGAATGTGAATTGGAACGAAATCGCCAATAGATAAGACCATTTTACACCTTGGGCCCAAGTTAGAAGCAGAGCCTATGGTGTAAATTATCGATAGTCCATATCTCGGAAACTATAAGAGATAATGCAATTTGGCAACCGGCAATGTAATTAGCATGCCGAATATTACTTGGAATGTGAATTGGAACGAAATCGCCAATAGGTAAGACCATTTTACAATTTGGGCCCAAGTTAGAAGCAGAGCCTAAGGTATGTAAATTATCGATAGTCCATATCTCGGAAACTATAAGAGATAATGCAATTTGGCAACCGGCAATGTAATTAGCATGCCGAATATTACTTGGAATGTGAATTGGAACGAAATCGCCAATAGATAAGACCATTTTACACCTTGGGCCCAAGTTAGAAGCAGAGCCTATGGTGTAAATTATCGATAGTCCATATCTCGGAAACTATAAGAGATAATGCAATTTGGCAACCGGCAATGTAATTAGCATGCCGAATATTACTTGGAATGTGAATTGGAACGAAATCGCCAATAGGTAAGACCATTTTACAATTTGGGCCCAAGTTAGAAGCAGAGCCTAAGGTGTAAATTATCGATAGTCCATATCTCGGAAACTATAAGAGATAATGCAATTTGGCAACCGGCAATGTAATTAGCATGCCGAATATTACTTGGAATGTGAATTGGAACGAAATCGCCAATAGGTAAGACCATTTTACAATTTGGGCCCAAGTTAGAAGCAGAGCCTAAGGTGTAAATTATCGATAGTCCATATCTCGGAAACTATAAGAGATAATGCAATTTGGCAACCGGCCATGTAATTAGCATGCCGAATATTACTTGGAATGTGAATTGGAACGAAATCGCCAATAGATAAGACCATTTTACAATTTGGGCCCAAGTTAGAAGCAGAGCCTAAGGTGTAAATTATCGATAGTCCATATCTCGGAAACTATAAGAGATAATGCAATTTGGCAACCGGCAATGTAACTAGCATGCCGAATATTACTTGGAATGTGAATTGGAACGAAATCGCCAATAGATAAGACCATTTTACAATTTGGGCCCAAGTTAGAAGCAGAGCCTAAGGTGTAAATTATCGATAGTCCATATCTCGGAAACTATAAGAGATAATGCAATTTGGCAACCGGCAATGTAATTAGCATGCCGAATATTACTTGGAATGTGAATTGGAACGAAATCGCCAATAGATAAGACCATTTTACAATTTGGGCCCAAGTTAGAAGCAGAGCCTAAGGTGTAAATTATTGATAGTCCATATCTCGGAAACTATAAGAGATAATGCAATTTCGCCACCGGCAATGTAATTAGCATGCCGAATATCACTTGGAATGTGAATTGGGACGAAATCGCCAATAGATAAGACCATTTTACAATTTGGGCCCAAGTTAGAAGCAGAGCCTAAGGTGTAAATTATCGATAGTCCATATCTCGGAAACTGTAAGAGATAATGCAATTTGGCAACCGGCAATGTAATTAGCATGCCGAATATTACTTGGAATGTGAATTGGAACGAAATCGCCAATAGATAAGACCATTTTACAATTTGGGCCCAAGTTAGAAGCAGAGCCTAAGGTGTAAATTATCGATAGTCCATATCTCGGAAACTATAAGAGATAATGCAATTTGGCAACCGGCAATGTAATTAGCATGCCGAATATTACTTGGAATGTGAATTGGAACGAAATCGCCAATAGGTAAGACCATTTTACAATTTGGGCCCAAGTTAGAAGCAGAGCCTAAGGTGTAAATAATCGATAGTCCATATCTCGGAAACTATAAGAGATAATGCAATTTGGCAACCGGCAATGTAATTAGCATGCCGAATATTACTTGGAATGTGAATTGGAACGAAATCGCCAATAGATAAGACCATTTTACAATTTGGGCCCAAGTTAGAAGCAGAGCCTAAGGTGTAAATTATCGATAGTCCATATCTCGGAAACTATAAGAGATAATGCAATTTGGCAACCGGCAATGTAATTAGCATGCCGAATATTACTTGGAATGTGAATTGGAACGAAATCGCCAATAGATAAGACCATTTTACAATTTGGGCCCAAGTTAGAAGCAGAGCCTAAGGTGTAAATAATCGATAGTCCATATCTCGGAAACTATAAGAGATAATGCAATTTGGCAACCGGCAATGTAATTAGCATGCCGAATATTACTTGGAATGTGAATTGGAACGAAATCGCCAATAGATAAGACCATTTTACAATTTGGGCCCAAGTTAGAAGCAGAGCCTAAGGTGTAAATTATCGATAGTCCATATCTCGGAAACTATAAGAGATAATGCAATTTGGCAACCGGCAATGTAATTAGCATGCCGAATATTACTTGGAATGTGAATTGGAACGAAATCGCCAATAGATAAGACCATTTTACAATTTGGGCCCAAGTTAGAAGCAGAGCCTAAGGTGTAAATAATCGATAGTCCATATCTCGGAAACTATAAGAGATAATGCAATTTGGCAACCGGCAATGTAATTAGCATGCCGAATATTACTTGGAATGTGAATTGGAACGAAATCGCCAATAGATAAGACCATTTTACAATTTGGGCCCAAGTTAGAAGCAGAGCCTAAGGTGTAAATTATCGATAGTCCATATCTCGGAAACTATAAGAGATAATGCAATTTGGCAACCGGCAATGTAATTAGCATGCCGAATATTACTTGGAATGTGAATTGGAACGAAATCGCCAATAGATAAGACCATTTTACAATTTGGGCCCAAGTTAGAAGCAGAGCCTAAGGTGTAAATAATCGATAGTCCATATCTCGGAAACTATAAGAGATAATGCAATTTGGCAACCGGCAATGTAATTAGCATGCCGAATATTACTTGGAATGTGAATTGGAACGAAATCGCCAATAGATAAGACCATTTTACAATTTGGGCCCAAGTTAGAAGCAGAGCCTAAGGTGTAAATTATCGATAGTCCATATCTCGGAAACTATAAGAGATAATGCAATTTGGCAACCGGCAATGTAATTAGCATGCCGAATATTACTTGGAATGTGAACTGGAACGAAATCGCCAATAGATAAGACCATTTTACAATTTGGGCCCAAGTTAGAAGCAGAGCCTAAGGTGTAAATTATTGATAGTCCATATCTCGGAAACTATAAGAGATAATGCAATTTCGCCACCGGCAATGTAATTAGCATGCCGAATATCACTTGGAATGTGAATTGGGACGAAATCGCCAATAGATAAGACCATTTTACAATTTGGGCCCAAGTTAGAAGCAGAGCCTAAGGTGTAAATTATCGATAGTCCATATCTCGGAAACTGTAAGAGATAATGCAATTTGGCAACCGGCAATGTAATTAGCATGCCGAATATTACTTGGAATGTGAATTGGAACGAAATCGCCAATAGATAAGACCATTTTACAATTTGGGCCCAAGTTAGAAGCAGAGCCTAAGGTGTAAATTATCGATAGTCCATATCTCGGAAACTATAAGAGATAATGCAATTTGGCAACCGGCAATGTAATTAGCATGCCGAATATTACTTGGAATGTGAATTGGAACGAAATCGCCAATAGGTAAGACCATTTTACAATTTGGGCCCAAGTTAGAAGCAGAGCCTAAGGTGTAAATAATCGATAGTCCATATCTCGGAAACTATAAGAGATAATTCAATTTGGCAACCGGCAATGTAATTAGCATGCCGAATATTACTTGGAATGTGAATTGGAACGAAATCGCCAATAGATAAGACCATTTTACAATTTGGGCCCAAGTTAGAAGCAGAGCCTAAGGTGTAAATTATCGATAGTCCATATCTCGGAAACTATAAGAGATAATGCAATTTGGCAACCCGCAATGTAATTAGCATGCTGAATATTACTTGGAATGTGAATTGGAACGAAATCGCCAATAGATAAGACCATTTTACAATTTGGGCCCAAGTTAGAAGCAGAGCCTAAGGTGTAAATTATCGATAGTCCATATCTCGGAAACTATAAGAGATAATGCAATTTGGCAACCGGCAATGTAATTAGCATGCCGAATATTACTTGGAATGTGAATTGGAACGAAATCGCCAATAGATAAGACCATTTTACAATTTGGGCCCAAGTTAGAAGCAGAGCCTATGGTGTAAATTATCGATAGTCCATATCTCGGAAACTATAAGAGATAATGCAATTTGGCAACCGGCAATGTAATTAGCATGCCGAATATTACTTTGAATGTGAATTGGAACGAAATCGCCAATAGATAAGACCATTTTACAATTTGGGCCCAAGTTAGAAGCAGAGCCTAAGATGTAAATTATCGATAGTCCATATCTCGGAAACTATAAGAGTTAATGCAATTTGGCAACCGGCAATGTAATTAGCATGCGGAATATTACTTGGAATGTGAATTGGAACGAAATCGCCAATAGATAAGACCATTTTACAATTTGGGCCCAAGTTAGAAGCAGAGCCTAAGGTGTAAATTATCGATAGTCCATATCTCGGAAACTATAAGAGATAATGCAATTTCGCAACCGGCAATGTAATTAGCATGCCGAATATTACTTGGAGTGTGAATTGGAACGAAATCGCCAATAGATAAGACCATTTTACAATTTGGGCCCAAGTTAGAAGCAGAGCCTAAGGTGTAAATTATCGATAGTCCATATCTCGGAAACTATAAGAGATAATGCAATTTGGCAACCGGCAATGTAATTAGCATGCCGAATATTACTTGGAATGTGAATTGGAACGAAATCGCCAATAGATAAGACCATTTTACAATTTGGGCCCAAGTTAGAAGCAGAGCCTAAGGTGTAAATTATCGATAGTCCATATCTCGGAAACTATAAGAGATAATGCAATTTGGCAACCGGCAATGTAATTAGCATGCCGAATATTACTTGGAATGTGAATTGGAACGAAATCGCCAATAGATAAGACCATTTTACAATTTGGGCCCAAGTTAGAAGCAGAGCCTAAGGTGTAAATTATCGATAGTCCATATCTCGGAAGCTATAAGAGATAATGCAATTTGGCAACCGGCAATGTAATTAGCATGCCGAATATTACTTGGAATGTGAATTGGAACGAAATCGCCAATAGATAAGACCATTTTACAATTTGGGCCCAAGTTAGAAGCAGAGCTTAAGGTGTAAATTATTGATAGTCCATATCTTGGAAACTATAAGAGATAATGCAATTTCGCAACCGGCAATGTAATTAGCATACCGAATATCACTTGGAATGTGAATTGGGACGAAATCGCCAATAGATAAGACCATTTTACAATTTGGGCCCAAGTTAGAAGCAGAGCCTAAGGTGTAAATTATCGATAGTCCATATCTCGGAAACTATAAGAGATAATGCAATTTGGCAACCGGCAATGTAATTAGCATGCCGAATATTACTTGGAATGTGAATTGGAACGAAATCGCCAATAGATAAGACCATTTTACAATTTGGTCCCAAGTTAGAAGCAGAGCCTAAGGTGTAAATTATCGATAGTCCATATCTCGGAAACTATAAGAGATAATGCAATTTGGCAACCGGCAATGTAATTAGCATGCCGAATATTACTTGGAATGTGAATTGGAACGAAATCGCCAATAGGTAAGACCATTTTACAATTTGGGCCCAAGTTAGAAGCAGAGCCTAAGGTGTAAATTATCGATAGTCCATATCTCGGAAACTATAAGAGATAATTCAATTTGGCAACCGGCAATGTAATTAGCATGCCGAATATTACTTGGAATGTGAATTGGAACGAAATCGCCAATAGATAAGACCATTTTACAATTTGGGCCCAAGTTAGAAGCAGAGCCTAAGGTGTAAATTATCGATAGTCCATATCTCGGAAACTATAAGAGATAATGCAATTTGGCAACCGGCAATGTAATTAGCATGCCGAATATTACTTGGAATGTGAATTGGAACGAAATCGCCAATAGATAAGACCATTTTACAATTTGGGCCCAAGTTAGAAGCAGAGCCTAAGGTGTAAATTATTGATAGTCCATATCTCGGAAACTATAAGAGATAATGCAATTTCGCAACCGGCAATGTAATTAGCATGCCGAATATCACTTGGAATGTGAATTGGGACGAAATCGCCAATAGATAAGACCATTTTACAATTTGGGCCCAAGTTAGAAGCAGAGCCTAAGGTGTAAATTATCGATAGTCCATATCTCGGAAACTATAAGAGATAATGCAATTTGGCAACCGGCAATGTAATTAGCATGCCGAATATTACTTGGAATGTGAATTGGAACGAAATCGCCAATAGATAAGACCATTTTACAATTTGGGCCCAAGTTAGAAGCAGAGCCTAAGGTGTAAATTATCGATAGTCCATATCTCGGAAACTATAAGAGATAATGCAATTTGGCAACCGGCAATGTAATTAGCATGCCGAATATTACTTGGAATGTGAATTGGAACGAAATCGCCAATAGATAAGACCATTTTACGATTTGGGCCCAAGTTAGAAGCAGAGCCTAAGGTGTAAATTATCGATAGTCCATATCTCGGAAACTATAAGAGATAATGCAATTTGGCAACCGGCAATGTAATTAGCATGCCGAATATTACTTGGAATGTGAATTGGAACGAAATCGCCAATAGATAAGACCATTTTACAATTTGGGCCCAAGTTAGAAGCAGAGCCTAAGGTGTAAATTATCGATAGTCCATATCTCGGAAACTATAAGAGATAATGCAATTTGGCAACCGGCAATGTAATTAGCATGCCGAATATTACTTGGAATGTGAATTGGAACGAAATCGCCAATAGATAAGACCATTTTACGATTTGGGCCCAAGTTAGAAGCAGAGCCTAAGGTGTAAATTATCGATAGTCCATATCTCGGAAACTATAAGAGATAATGCAATTTGGCAACCGGCAATGTAATTAGCATGCCGAATATTACTTGGAATGTGAATTGGAACGAAATCGCCAATAGATAAGACCATTTTACAATTTGGGCCCAAGTTAGAAGCAGAGCCTAAGGTGTAAATTATTGATAGTCCATATCTCGGAATCTATAAGAGATAATGCAATTTCGCAACCGGCAATGTAATTAGCATGCCGAATATTACTTGGAATGTGAATTGGAACGAAATCGCCAATAGATAAGACCATTTTACAATTTGGGCCCAAGTTAGAAGCAGAGCCTAAGGTGTAAATTATTGATAGTCCATATCTCGGAAACTATAAGAGATAATACAATTTGGCAACCGGCAATGTAATTAGCATGCCGAATATTACTTGGAATGTGAATTGGAACGAAATCGCCAATAGATAAGACCATTTTACAATTTGGGCCCAAGTTAGAAGCAGAGCCTAAGGTGTAAATTATCGATAGTCCATATCTCGGAAACTATAAGAGATAATGCAATTTGGCAACCGGCAATGTAATTAGCATGCCGAATATTACTTGGAATGTGAATTGGAACGAAATCGCCAATAGATAAGACCATTTTACAATTTGGGCCCAAGTTAGAAGCAGAGCCTAAGGTGTAAATTATCGATAGTCCATATCTCGGAAACTATAAGAGATAATGCAATTTCGCAACCGGCAATGTAATTAGCATGCCGAATATTACTTGGAGTGTGAATTGGAACGAAATCGCCAATAGATAAGACCATTTTACAATTTGGGCCCAAGTTAGAAGCAGAGCCTAAGGTGTAAATTATCGATAGTCCATATCTCGGAAACTATAAGAGATAATGCAATTTGGCAATCGGCAATGTAATTAGCATGCCGAATATTACTTGGAATGTGAATTGGAACGAAATCGCCAATAGATAAGACCATTTTACAATTTGGGCCCAAGTTAGAAGCAGACCCTAAGGTGTAAATTATCGATAGTCCATATCTCCGAAACTATAAGAGATAATGCAATTTAGCAACCGGCAATGTAATTAGCATGCCGAATATTACTTGGAATGTGAATTGGAACGAAATCGCCAATAGATATGACCATTTTACAATTTGGGCCCAAGTTAGAAGCAGAGCCTAAGGTGTAAATTATCGATAGTCCATATCTCGGAAACTATAAGAGATAATGCAATTTGGCAACCGGCAATGTAATTAGCATGCCGAATATTACTTGGAATGAGAATTGGAACGAAATCGCCAATAGATAAGACCATTTTACAATTTGGGCCCAAGTTAGAAGCAGAGCCTAAGGTGTAAATTATCGATAGTCCATATCTCGGAAACTATAAGAGATAATGCAATTTGGCAACCGGCAATGTAATTACCATGCCGAATATTACTTGGAATGTGAATTGGAACGAAATCGCCAATAGATAAGACCATTTTACGATTTGGGCCCAAGTTAGAAGCAGAGCCTAAGGTGTAAATTATCGATAGTCCATATCTCGGAAACTATAAGAGATAATGCAATTTGGCAACCGGCAATGTAATTAGCATGCCAAATATTACTTGGAATGTGAATTGGAACGAAATCGCCAATAGATAAGACCATTTTACAATTTGGGCCCAAGTTAGAAGCAGAGCCTAAGGTGTAAATTATTGATAGTCCATATCTCGGAAACTATAAGAGATAATGCAATTTCGCAACCGGCAATGTAATTAGCATGCCGAATATTACTTGGAATGTGAATTGGAACGAAATCGCCAATAGATAAGACCATTTTACAATTTGGGCCCAAGTTAGAAGCAGAGCCTAAGGTGTAAATTATCGATAGTCCATATCTCGGAAACTATAAGAGATAATGCAATTTGGCAACCGGCAATGTAATTAGCATGCCGAATATTACTTGGAATGTGAATTGGAACGAAATCGCCAATAGATAAGACCATTTTACAATTTGGGCCCAAGTTAGAAGCAGAGCCTAAGGTGTAAATTATTGATAGTCCATATCTCGGAAACTATAAGAGATAATGCAATTTCGCAACCGGCAATGTAATTAGCATGCCGAATATCACTGGGAATGTGAATTGGGACGAAATCGCCAATAGATAAGACCATTTTACAATTTGGGCCCAAGTTAGAAGCAGAGCCTAAGGTGTAAATTATCGATAGTCCATATCTCGGAAACTATAAGAGATAATGCAATTTGGCAACCGGCAATGTAATTAGCATGCCGAATATTACTTGGAATGTGAATTGGAACGAAATCGCCAATAGATAAGACCATTTTACAATTTGGGCCCAATTTAGAAGCAGAGCCTAAAGTGTAAATTATCGATAGTCCATATCTCGGAAACTATAAGAGATAATGCAATTTGGCAACCGGCAATGTAATTAGCATGCCGAATATTACTTGGAATGTGAATTGGAACGAAATCGCCAATAGATAAGACCATTTTACAATTTGGGCCCAAGTTAGAAGCAGAGCCTAAGGTGTAAATTATCGATAGTCCATATCTCGGAAACTATAAGAGATAATGCAATTTCGCAACCGGCAATGTAATTAGCATGCCGAATATTACTTGGAGTGTGAATTGGAACGAAATCGCCAATAGATAAGACCATTTTACAATTTGGGCCCAAGTTAGAAGCAGAGCCTAAGGTGTAAATTATCGATAGTCCATATCTCGGAAACTATAAGAGATAATGCAATTTGGCAATCGGTAATGTAATTAGCATGCCGAATATTACTTGGAATGTGAATTGGAACGAAATCGCCAATAGATAAGACCATTTTACAATTTGGGCCCAAGTTAGAAGCAGAGCCTAAGGTGTAAATTATCGATAGTCCATATCTCGGAAACTATAAGAGATAATGCAATTTAGCAACCGGCAATGTAATTAGCATGCCGAATATTACTTGGAATGTGAATTGGAACGAAATCGCCAATAGATAAGACCATTTTACAATTTGGGCCCAAGTTAGAAGCAGAGCCTAAGGTGTAAATTATCGATAGTCCATATCTCGGAAACTATAAGAGATAATGCAATTTGGCAACCGGCAATGTAATTAGCATGCCGAATATTACTTGGAATGTGAATTGGAACGAAATCGCCAATAGATAAGACCATTTTACGATTTGGGCCCAAGTTAGAAGCAGAGCCTAAGGTGTAAATTATCGATAGTCCATATCTCGGAAACTATAAGAGATAATGCAATTTGGCAACCGGCAATGTAATTAGCATGCCAAATATTACTTGGAATGTGAATTGGAACGAAATCGCCAATAGATAAGACCATTTTACAATTTGGGCCCAAGTTAGAAGCAGAGCCTAAGGTGTAAATTATTGATAGTCCATATCTCGGAAACTATAAGAGATAATGCAATTTCGCAACCGGCAATGTAATTAGCATGCCGAATATTACTTGGAATGTGAATTGGAACGAAATCGCCAATAGATAAGACCATTTTACAATTTGGGCCCAAGTTAGAAGCAGAGCCTAAGGTGTAAATTATCGATAGTCCATATCTCGGAAACTATAAGAGATAATGCAATTTGGTAACCGGCAATGTAATTAGCATGCCGAATATTACTTGGAATGTGAATTGGAACGAAATCGCCAATAGATAAGACCATTTTACAATTTGGGCCCAAGTTAGAAGCAGAGCCTAAGGTGTAAATTATTGATAGTCCATATCTCGGAAACTATAAGAGATAATGCAATTTCGCAACCGGCAATGTAATTAGCATGCCGAATATCACTGGGAATGTGAATTGGGACGAAATCGCCAATAGATAAGACCATTTTACAATTTGGGCCCAAGTTAGAAGCAGAGCCTAAGGTGTAAATTATCGATAGTCCATATCTCGGAAACTATAAGAGATAATGCAATTTGGCAACCGGCAATGTAATTAGCATGCCGAATATTACTTGGAATGTGAATTGGAACGAAATCGCCTATAGATAAGACCATTTTACAATTTGGGCCCAAGTTAGAAGCAGAGCCTAAAGTGTAAATTATCGATAGTCCATATCTCGGAAACTATAAGAGATAATGCAATTTGGCAACCGGCAATGTAATTAGCATGCCGAATATTACTTGGAATGTGAATTGGAACGAAATCGCCAATAGATAAGACCATTTTACAATTTGGGCCCAAGTTAGAAGCAGAGCCTAAGGTGTAAATTATCGATAGTCCATATCTCGAAAACTATAAGAGTTAATGCAATTTGGCAACCGGTAATGTAATTAGCATGCCGAATATTACTTGGAATGTGAATTGGAACGAAATCGCCAATAGATAAGACCATTTTACAATTTGGGCCCAAGTTAGAAGCAGAGCCTAAGGTGTAAATTATCGATAGTCCATATCTCGGAAACTATAAGAGATAATGCATTTTGGCAACCGGCAATGTAATTAGCATGCCGAATATTACTTGGAATGTGAATTGGAACGAAATCGCCAATAGATAAGACCATTTTCAATTTGGGCCCAAGTTAGAAGCAGAGCCTAAGGTGTAAATTATCGATAGTCCATATCTCGGAAACTATAAGAGATAATGCAATTTGGCTATCGGCAATGTAATTAGCATGCCGAATATTACTTGGAATGTGAATTGGAACGAAATCACCAATAGGTAAGACCATTTTACAATTTGGGCCCAAGTTAAAAGCAGAGCCTAAGGTGTAAATTATCGATAGTCCATATCTCGGAAACTATAAGAGATAATGCAATTTGGCAACCGGCAATGTAATTAGCATGCCGAATATTACTTGGAATGTGAATTGGAACGAAATCGCCAATAGATAAGACCATTTTACAATTTGGGCCCAAGTTAGAAGCAGAGCCTAAGGTGTAAATTATCGATAGTCCATATCTCGGAAACTATAAGAGATAATGCAATTTGGCAACCGGCAATGTAATTAGCATGCCGAATATTACTTGGAATGTGAATTGGAACGAAATCGCCAATAGATAAGACCATTTTACAATTTGGGTCCAAGTTAGAAGCAGAGCCTAAGGTGTAAATTATTGATAGTCCATATCTCGGAAACTATAAGAGATAATGCAATTTCGCAACCGGCAATGTAATTAGCATGCCGAATATCACTGGGAATGTGAATTGGGACGAAATCGCCAATAGATAAGACCATTTTACAATTTGGGCCCAAGTTAGAAGCAGAGCCTAAGGTGTAAATTATCGATAGTCCATATCTCGGAAACTATAAGAGATAATGCAATTTGGCAACCGGCAATGTAATTAGCATGCCGAATATTACTTGGAATGTGAATTGGAACGAAATCGCCAATAGATATGACCATTTTACAATTTGGGCCCAATTTAGAAGCAGAGCCTAAAGTGTAAATTATCGATAGTCCATATCTCGGAAACTATAAGAGATAATGCAATTTGGCAACCGGCAATGTAATTAGCATGCCGAATATTACTTGGAATGTGAATTGGAACGAAATCGCCAATAGATAAGACCATTTTACAATTTGGGCCCAAGTTAGAAGCAGAGCCTAAGGTGTAAATTATCGATAGTCCATATCTCGGAAACTATAAGAGATAATGCAATTTCGCAACCGGCAATGTAATTAGCATGCCGAATATTACTTGGAGTGTGAATTGGAACGAAATCGCCAATAGATAAGACCATTTTACAATTTGGGCCCAAGTTAGAAGCAGAGCCTAAGGTGTAAATTATCGATAGTCCATATCTCGGAAACTATAAGAGATAATGCAATTTGGCAATCGGCAATGTAATTAGCATGCCGAATATTACTTGGAATGTGAATTGGAACGAAATCGCCAATAGATAAGACCATTTTACAATTTGGGCCCAAGTTAGAAGCAGAGCCTAAGGTGTAAATTATCGATAGTCCATATCTCGGAAACTATAAGAGATAATGCAATTTAGCAACCGGCAATGTAATTAGCATGCCGAATATTACTTGGAATGTGAATTGGAACGAAATCGCCAATAGATAAGACCATTTTACAATTTGGGCCCAAGTTAGAAGCAGAGCCTAAGGTGTAAATTATCGATAGTCCATATCTCGGAAACTATAAGAGATAATGCAATTTGGCAACCGGCAATGTAATTAGCATGCCGAATATTACTTGGAATGTGAATTGGAACGAAATCGCCAATAGATAAGACCATTTTACGATTTGGGCCCAAGTTAGAAGCAGAGCCTAAGGTGTAAATTATCGATAGTCCATATCTCGGAAACTATAAGAGATAATGCAATTTGGCAACCGGCAATGTAATTAGCATGCCAAATATTACTTGGAATGTGAATTGGAACGAAATCGCCAATAGATAAGACCATTTTACAATTTGGGCCCAAGTTAGAAGCAGAGCCTAAGGTGTAAATAATTGATAGTCCATATCTCGGAAACTATAAGAGATAATGCAATTTCGCAACCGGCAATGTAATTAGCATGCCGAATATTACTTGGAATGTGAATTGGAACGAAATCGCCAATAGATAAGACCATTTTACAATTTGGGCCCAAGTTAGAAGCAGAGCCTAAGGTGTAAATTATCGATAGTCCATATCTCGGAAACTATAAGAGATAATGCAATTTGGTAACCGGCAATGTAATTAGCATGCCGAATATTACTTGGAATGTGAATTGGAACGAAATCGCCAATAGATAAGACCATTTTACAATTTGGGCCCAAGTTAGAAGCAGAGCCTAAGGTGTAAATTATTGATAGTCCATATCTCGGAAACTATAAGAGATAATGCAATTTCGCAACCGGCAATGTAATTAGCATGCCGAATATCACTGGGAATGTGAATTGGGACGAAATCGCCAATAGATAAGACCATTTTACAATTTGGGCCCAAGTTAGAAGCAGAGCCTAAGGTGTAAATTATCGATAGTCCATATCTCGGAAACTATAAGAGATAATGCAATTTGGCAACCGGCAATGTAATTAGCATGCCGAATATTACTTGGAATGTGAATTGGAACGAAATCGCCAATAGATAAGACCATTTTACAATTTGGGCCCAAGTTAGAAGCAGAGCCTAAAGTGTAAATTATCGATAGTCCATATCTCGGAAACTATAAGAGATAATGCAATTTGGCAACCGGCAATGTAATTAGCATGCCGAATATTACTTGGAATGTGAATTGGAACGAAATCGCCAATAGATAAGACCATTTTACAATTTGGGCCCAAGTTAGAAGCAGAGCCTAAGGTGTAAATTATCGATAGTCCATATCTCGGAAACTATAAGAGATAATGCAATTTGGCAACCGGCAATGTAATTAGCATGCCGAATATTACTTGGAATGTGAATTGGAACGAAATCGCCAATAGATAAGACCATTTTACAATTTGGGCCCAAGTTATAAGCAGAGCCTATGGTGTAAATTATCGATAGTCCATATCTCGGAAACTATAAGAGATAATGCAATTTGGCAACCGGCAATGTAATTAGCATGCCGAATATTACTTGGAATGTGAATTGGAACGAAATCGCCAATAGATAAGACCATTTTACAATTTGGGCCCAAGTTAGAAGCAGAGCCTAAGGTGTAAATTATCGATAGTCCATATCTCGGAAACTATAAGAGTTAATGCAATTTGGCAACCGGCAATGTAATTAGCATGCCGAATATTACTTGGAATGTGAATTGGAACGAAATCGCCAATAGATAAGACCATTTTACAATTTGGGCCCAAGTTAGAAGCAGAGCCTAAGGTGTAAATTATCGATAGTCCATATCTCGGAAACTATAAGAGATAATGCAATTTGGCAACCGGCAATGTAATTAGCATGCCGAATATTACTTGGAATGTGAATTGGAACGAAATCGCCAATAGATAAGACCATTTTACAATTTGGGCCCAAGTTAGAAGCAGAGCCTAAGGTGTAAATTATCGATAGTCCATATCTCGGAAACTATAAGAGATAATGCAATTTGGCAACCGGCAATGTAATTAGCATGCCGAATATTACTTGGAATGTGAATTGGAACGAAATCGCCAATAGGTAAGACCATTTTACAATTTGGGCCCAAGTTAAAAGCAGAGCCTAAGGTGTAAATTATCGATAGTCCATATCTCTTAAACTATAAGAGATAATGCAATTTGGCAACCGGCAATGTAATTAGCATGCCGAATATTACTTGGAATGTGAATTGGAACGAAATCGCCAATAGATAAGACCATTTTACAATTTGGGCCCAAGTTAGAAGCAGAGCCTAAGGTGTAAATTATCGATAGTCCATATCTCGGAAACTATAAGAGATAATGCAATTTGGCAACCGGCAATGTAATTAGCGTGCCGAATATTACTTGGAATGTGAATTGGAACGAAATCGCCAATAGATAAGACCATTTTACAATTTGGGCCCAAGTTAGAAGCAGAGCCTAAGGTGTAAATTATCGATAGTCCATATCTCGGAAACTATAAGAGTTAATGCAATTTGGCAACCGGCAATGTAATTAGCATACCGAATATTACTTGGAATGTGAATTGGAACGAAATCGCCAATAGATAAGACCATTTTACAATTTGGGCCCAAGTTAGAAGCAGAGCCTAAGGTGAAAATTATCGATAGTCCATATCTCGGAAACTATAAGAGATAATGCAATTTGGCAACCGGCAATGTAATTAGCATGCCGAATATTACTTGGAATGTGAATTGGAACGAAATCGCCAATAGATAAGACCATTTTACAATTTGGGCCCAAGTTAGAAGCAGAGCCTAAGGTGTAAATTATTGATAGTCCATATCTCGGAAACTATAAGAGATAATGCAATTTCGCAACCGGCAATGTAATTAGCATGCCGAATATTACTTGGAGTGTGAATTGGAACGAAATCGCCAATAGATAAGACCATTTTACAATTTGGGCCAAGTTAGAAGCAGAGCCTAAGGTGTAAATTATCGATAGTCCATATCTCGGAAACTATAAGAGATAATGCAATTTGGCAACCGGCAATGTAATTAGCATGCCGAATATTACTTGGAATGTGAATTGGAACGAAATCGCCAATAGATAACACCATTTTACAATTTTGGCCCAAGTTAGAAGCAGAGCCTAAGGTGTAAATTGTCGATAGTCCATATCTCGGAAACTATAAGAGATAATGCAATTTGGCAACCGGCAATGTAATTAGCATGCCGAATATTACTTGGAATGTGAATTGGAACGAAATCGCCAATAGATAAGACCATTTTACAATTTGGGCCCAAGTTAGAAGCAGAGCCTAAGGTGTAAATTATTGATAGTCCATATCTCGGAAACTATAAGAGATAATTGCAATTTCGCAACCGGCAATGTAATTAGCATGCCGAATATCACTGGGAATGTGAATTGGGACGAAATCGCCAATAGATAAGACCATTTTACAATTTGGGCCCAAGTTAGAAGCAGAGCCTAAGGTGTAAATTATCGATAGTCCATATCTCGGAAACTATAAGAGATAATGCAATTTGGCAACCGGCAATGTAATTAGCATGCCGAATATTACTTGGAATGTGAATTGGAACGAAATCGCCAATAGATAAGACCATTTTACAATTTGGGCCCAAGTTAGAAGCAGAGCCTAAAGTGTAAATTATCGATAGTCCATATCTCGGAAACTATAAGAGATAATGCAATTTGGCAACCGGCAATGTAATTAGCATGCCGAATATTACTTGGAATGTGAATTGGAACGAAATCGCCTATAGATAAGACCATTTTACAATTTGGGCCCAAGTTAGAAGCAGAGCCTAAGGTGTAAATTATCGATAGTCCATATCTCGGAAACTATAAGAGATAATTCAATTTGGCAACCGGCAATGTAATTAGCATGCCGGATATTACTTGGATTGTGAATTGGAACGAAATCGCCAATAGATAAGACCATTTTACAATTTGGGCCCAAGTTAGAAGCAGAGCCTAAGGTGTAAATTATCGATAGTCCATATCTCGGAAACTATAAGAGATAATGCAATTTGGCAACCGGCAATGTAATTAGCATGCCGAATATTACTTGGAATGTGAATTGGAACGAAATCGCCAATAGATAAGACGATTTTACAATTTGGGCCCAAGTTAGAAGCAGAGCCTAAGATGTAAATTATCGATAGTCCATATCTCGGAAACTATAAGAAATAATGCAATTTGGCAATCGGCAATGTAATTAGCATGCCGAATATTACTTGGAATGTGAATTGGAACGAAATCGCCAATAGATAAGACCATTTTACAATTTGGGCCCAAGTTAGAAGCAGAGCCTAAGGTGTAAATTATCGATAGTCCATATCTCGGAAACTATAAGAGATAATGCAATTTGGCAACCGGCAATGTAATTAGCATGCCGAATATTACTTGGAATGTGAATTGGAACGAAATCGCCAATAGATAAGAACATTTTACAATTTGGGCCCAAGTTAGAAGCAGAGCCTAAGGTGTAAATTACCGATAGTCCATATCTCGGAAACTATAAGAGATAATGCAATTTGGCAATCGGCAATGTAATTAGCATGCCGAATATTACTTGGAATGTGAATTGGAACGAAAACGCCAATAGATAAGACCATTTTACAATTTGGGCCCAAGTTAGAAGCAGAGCCTAAGGTGTAAATTATCGATAGTCCATATCTCGGAAACTATAAGAGATAATGCAATTTGGCAACCGGCAATGTAATTAGCATGCCGAATATTACTTGGAATGTGAATTGGAACGAAATCGCCAATAGAGAATACCATTTTACAATTTGGGCCCAAGTTAGAAGCAGAGCCTAAGGTGTAAATTATCGATAGTCCATATCTTGGAAACTATAAGAGATAATGCAATTTGGCAACCGGCAATGTAATTAGCATGCCGAATATTACTTGGAATGTGAATTGGAACGAAAACGCCAATAGATAAGACCATTTTACAATTTGGGCCCATGTTAGAAGCAGAGCCTAAGGTGTAAATTATCGATAGTCCATATCTCGGAAACTATAAGAGTTAATGCAATTTGGCAACCGGCAATGTAATTAGCATGCCGAATATTACTTGGAATGTGAATTGGAACGAAATCGCCAATAGATAAGACCATTTTACAATTTGGGCCCAAGTTAGAAGCAGAGCCTAAGGTGTAAATTATCGATAGTCCATATCTCGGAAACTATAAGAGATAATGCAATTTGGCAACCGGCAATGTAATTAGCATGCCGAATATTACTTGGAATGTGAATTGGAACGAAATCGCCAATAGATAAGACCATTTTACAATTTGGGCCCAAGTTAGAAGCAGAGCCTAAGGTGTAAATTATCGATAGTCCATATCTCGGAAACTATAAGAGATAATGCAATTTGGCAACCGGCAATGTAATTAGCATGCCGAATATTACTTGGAATGTGAATTGGAACGAAATCGCCAATAGGTAAGACCATTTTACAATTTGGGCCCAAGTTAAAAGCAGAGCCTAAGGTGTAAATTATCGATAGTCCATATCTCGGAAACTATAAGAGATAATGCAATTTGGCAACCGGCAATGTAATTAGCATGCCGAATATTACTTGGAATGTGAATTGGAACGAAATCGCCAATAGATAAGACCATTTTACAATTTGGGCCCAAGTTAGAAGCAGAGCCTAAGGTGTAAATTATCGATAGTCCATATCTCGGAAACTATAAGAGATAATGCAATTTGGCAACCGGCAATGTAATTAGCATGCCGAATATTACTTGGAATGTGAATTGGAACGAAATCGCCAATAGATAAGACCATTTTACAATTTGGGCCCAAGTTAGAAGCAGAGCCTAAGGTGTAAATTATCGATAGTCCATATCTCGGAAACTATAAGAGTTAATGCAATTTGGCAACCGGCAATGTAATTAGCATGCCGAATATTACTTGGAATGTGAATTGGAACGAAATCGCCAATAGATAAGACCATTTTACAATTTGGGCCCAAGTTAGAAGCAGAGCCTAAGGTGAAAATTATCGATAGTCCATATCTCGGAAACTATAAGAGATAATGCAATTTGGCAACCGGCAATGTAATTAGCATGCCGAATATTACTTGGAATGTGAATTGGAACGAAATCGCCAATAGATAAGACCATTTTACAATTTGGGCCCAAGTTAGAAGCAGAGCCTAAGGTGTAAATTATTGATAGTCCATATCTCGGAAACTATAAGAGATAATGCAATTTCGCAACCGGCAATGTAATTAGCATGCCGAATATTACTTGGAGTGTGAATTGGAACGAAATCGCCAATAGATAAGACCATTTTACAATTTGGGCCAAGTTAGAAGCAGAGCCTAAGGTGTAAATTATCGATAGTCCATATCTCGGAAACTATAAGAGATAATGCAATTTGGCAACCGGCAATGTAATTAGCATGCCGAATATTACTTGGAATGTGAATTGGAACGAAATCGCCAATAGATAACACCATTTTACAATTTTGGCCCAAGTTAGAAGCAGAGCCTAAGGTGTAAATTGTCGATAGTCCATATCTCGGAAACTATAAGAGATAATGCAATTTGGCAACCGGCAATGTAATTAGCATGCCGAATATTACTTGGAATGTGAATTGGAACGAAATCGCCAATAGATAAGACCATTTTACAATTTGGGCCCAAGTTAGAAGCAGAGCCTAAGGTGTAAATTATTGATAGTCCATATCTCGGAAACTATAAGAGATAATGCAATTTCGCAACCGGCAATGTAATTAGCATGCCGAATATCACTGGGAATGTGAATTGGGACGAAATCGCCAATAGATAAGACCATTTTACAATTTGGGCCCAAGTTAGAAGCAGAGCCTAAGGTGTAAATTATCGATAGTCCATATCTCGGAAACTATAAGAGATAATGCAATTTGGCAACCGGCAATGTAATTAGCATGCCGAATATTACTTGGAATGTGAATTGGAACGAAATCGCCAATAGATAAGACCATTTTACAATTTGGGCCCAAGTTAGAAGCAGAGCCTAAAGTGTAAATTATCGATAGTCCATATCTCGGAAACTATAAGAGATAATGCAATTTGGCAACCGGCAATGTAATTAGCATGCCGAATATTACTTGGAATGTGAATTGGAACGAAATCGCCTATAGATAAGACCATTTTACAATTTGGGCCCAAGTTAGAAGCAGAGCCTAAGGTGTAAATTATCGATAGTCCATATCTCGGAAACTATAAGAGATAATTCAATTTGGCAACCGGCAATGTAATTAGCATGCCGGATATTACTTGGATTGTGAATTGGAACGAAATCGCCAATAGATAAGACCATTTTACAATTTGGGCCCAAGTTAGAAGCAGAGCCTAAGGTGTAAATTATCGATAGTCCATATCTCGGAAACTATAAGAGATAATGCAATTTGGCAACCGGCAATGTAATTAGCATGCCGAATATTACTTGGAATGTGAATTGGAACGAAATCGCCAATAGATAAGACGATTTTACAATTTGGGCCCAAGTTAGAAGCAGAGCCTAAGATGTAAATTATCGATAGTCCATATCTCGGAAACTATAAGAAATAATGCAATTTGGCAATCGGCAATGTAATTAGCATGCCGAATATTACTTGGAATGTGAATTGGAACGAAATCGCCAATAGATAAGACCATTTTACAATTTGGGCCCAAGTTAGAAGCAGAGCCTAAGGTGTAAATTATCGATAGTCCATATCTCGGAAACTATAAGAGATAATGCAATTTGGCAACCGGCAATGTAATTAGCATGCCGAATATTACTTGGAATGTGAATTGGAACGAAATCGCCAATAGGTAAGACCATTTTACAATTTGGGCCCAAGTTAGAAGCAGAGCCTAAGGTGTAAATTATCGATAGTCCATATCTCGGAAACTATAAGAGATAATTCAATTTGGCAACCGGCAATGTAATTAGCATGCCGGATATTACTTGGAATGTGAATTGGAACGAAATCGCCAATAGATAAGAACATTTTACAATTTGGGCCCAAGTTAGAAGCAGAGCCTAAGGTGTAAATTACCGATAGTCCATATCTCGGAAACTATAAGAGATAATGCAATTTGGCAATCGGCAATGTAATTAGCATGCCGAATATTACTTGGAATGTGAATTGGAACGAAAACGCCAATAGATAAGACCATTTTACAATTTGGGCCCAAGTTAGAAGCAGAGCCTAAGGTGTAAATTATCGATAGTCCATATCTCGGAAACTATAAGAGATAATGCAATTTGGCAACCGGCAATGTAATTAGCATGCCGAATATTACTTGGAATGTGAATTGGAACGAAACCGCCAATAGAGAATACCATTTTACAATTTGGGCCCAAGTTAGAAGCAGAGCCTAAGGTGTAAATTATCGATAGTCCATATCTTGGAAACTATAAGAGATAATGCAATTTGGCAACCGGCAATGTAATTAGCATGCCGAATATTACTTGGAATGTGAATTGGAACGAAAACGCCAATAGATAAGACCATTTTACAATTTGGGCCCATGTTAGAAGCAGAGCCTAAGGTGTAAATTATCGATAGTCCATATCTCGGAAACTATAAGAGATAATGCAATTTGGCAACCGGCAATGTAATTAGCATGCCGAATATTACTTGGAATGTGAATTGGAACGAAATCGCCAATAGATAAGACCATTTTACAATTTGGGCCCAAGTTATAAGCAGAGCCTATGGTGTAAATTATCGATAGTCCATATCTCGGAAACTATAAGAGATAATGCAATTTGGCAACCGGCAATGTAATTAGCATGCCGAATATTACTTGGAATGTGAATTGGAACGAAATCGCCAATAGATAAGACCATTTTACAATTTGGGCCCAAGTTAGAAGCAGAGCCTAAGGTGTAAATTATCGATAGTCCATATCTCGGAAACTATAAGAGTTAATGCAATTTGGCAACCGGCAATGTAATTAGCATGCCGAATATTACTTGGAATGTGAATTGGAACGAAATCGCCAATAGATAAGACCATTTTACAATTTGGGCCCAAGTTAGAAGCAGAGCCTAAGGTGTAAATTATCGATAGTCCATATCTCGGAAACTATAAGAGATAATGCAATTTGGCAACCGGCAATGTAATTAGCATGCCGAATATTACTTGGAATGTGAATTGGAACGAAATCGCCAATAGGTAAGACCATTTTACAATTTGGGCCCAAGTTAAAAGCAGAGCCTAAGGTGTAAATTATCGATAGTCCATATCTCGGAAACTATAAGAGATAATGCAATTTGGCAACCGGCAATGTAATTAGCATGCCGAATATTACTTGGAATGTGAATTGGAACGAAATCGCCAATAGATAAGACCATTTTACAATTTGGGCCCAAGTTAGAAGCAGAGCCTAAGGTGTAAATTATCGATAGTCCATATCTCGGAAACTATAAGAGATAATGCAATTTGGCAACCGGCAATGTAATTAGCATGCCGAATATTACTTGGAATGTGAATTGGAACGAAATCGCCAATAGATAAGACCATTTTACAATTTGGGCCCAAGTTAGAAGCAGAGCCTAAGGTGTAAATTATCGATAGTCCATATCTCGGAAACTATAAGAGTTAATGCAATTTGGCAACCGGCAATGTAATTAGCATGCCGAATATTACTTGGAGTGTGAATTGGAACGAAATCTCCAATAGATAAGACCATTTTACAATTTGGGCCCAAGTTAGAAGCAGAGCCTAAGGTGTAAATTATTGATAGTCCATATCTCGGAAACTATAAGAGATAATGCAATTTCGCAACCGGCAATGTAATTAGCATGCCGAATATCACTGGGAATGTGAATTGGGACGAAATCGCCAATAGATAAGACCATTTTACAATTTGGGCCCAAGTTAGAAGCAGAGCCTAAGGTGTAAATTATCGATAGTCCATATCTCGGAAACTATAAGAGATAATGCAATTTGGCAACCGGCAATGTAATTAGCATGCCGAATATTACTTGGAATGTGAATTGGAACGAAATCGCCAATAGATAAGACCATTTTACAATTTGGGCCCAAGTTAGAAGCAGAGCCTAAAGTGTAAATTATCGATAGTCCATATCTCGGAAACTATAAGAGATAATGCAATTTGGCAACCGGCAATGTAATTAGCATGCCGAATATTACTTGGAATGTGAATTGGAACGAAATCGCCTATAGATAAGACCATTTTACAATTTGGGCCCAAGTTAGAAGCAGAGCCTAAGGTGTAAATTATCGATAGTCCATATCTCGGAAACTATAAGAGATAATTCAATTTGGCAACCGGCAATGTAATTAGCATGCCGGATATTACTTGGATTGTGAATTGGAACGAAATCGCCAATAGATAAGACCATTTTACAATTTGGGCCCAAGTTAGAAGCAGAGCCTAAGGTGTAAATTATCGATAGTCCATATCTCGGAAACTATAAGAGATAATGCAATTTGGCAACCGGCAATGTAATTAGCATGCCGAATATTACTTGGAATGTGAATTGGAACGAAATCGCCAATAGATAAGACGATTTTACAATTTGGGCCCAAGTTAGAAGCAGAGCCTAAGATGTAAATTATCGATAGTCCATATCTCGGAAACTATAAGAAATAATGCAATTTGGCAATCGGCAATGTAATTAGCATGCCGAATATTACTTGGAATGTGAATTGGAACGAAATCGCCAATAGATAAGACCATTTTACAATTTGGGCCCAAGTTAGAAGCAGAGCCTAAGGTGTAAATTATCGATAGTCCATATCTCGGAAACTATAAGAGATAATGCAATTTGGCAACCGGCAATGTAATTAGCATGCCGAATATTACTTGGAATGTGAATTGGAACGAAATCGCCAATAGGTAAGACCATTTTAAAATTTGGGCCCAAGTTAGAAGCAGAGCCTAAGGTGTAAATTATCGATAGTCCATATCTCGGAAACTATAAGAGATAATTCAATTTGGCAACCGGCAATGTAATTAGCATGCCGGATATTACTTGGAATGTGAATTGGAACGAAATCGCCAATAGATAAGAACATTTTACAATTTGGGCCCAAGTTAGAAGCAGAGCCTAAGGTGTAAATTACCGATAGTCCATATCTCGGAAACTATAAGAGATAATGCAATTTGGCAATCGGCAATGTAATTAGCATGCCGAATATTACTTGGAATGTGAATTGGAACGAAATCGCCAATAGATAAGACGATTTTACAATTTGGGCCCAAGTTAGAAGCAGAGCCTAAGATGTAAATTACCGATAGTCCATATCTCGGAAACTATAAGAAATAATGCAATTTGGCAATCGGCAATGTAATTAGCATGCCGAATATTACTTGGAATGTGAATTGGAACGAAATCGCCAATAGATAAGACCATTTTACAATTTGGGCCCAAGTTAGAAGCAGAGCCTAAGGTGTAAATTATCGATAGTCCATATCTCGGAAACTATAAGAGATAATGCAATTTGGCAACCGGCAATGTAATTAGCATGCCGAATATTACTTGGAATGTGAATTGGAACGAAATCGCCAATAGGTAAGACCATTTTACAATTTGGGCCCAAGTTAGAAGCAGAGCCTAAGGTGTAAATTATCGATAGTCCATATCTCGGAAACTATAAGAGATAATTCAATTTGGCAACCGGCAATGTAATTAGCATGCCGGATATTACTTGGAATGTGAATTGGAACGAAATCGCCAATAGATAAGAACATTTTACAATTTGGGCCCAAGTTAGAAGCAGAGCCTAAGGTGTAAATTACCGATAGTCCATATCTCGGAAACTATAAGAGATAATGCAATTTGGCAATCGGCAATGTAATTAGCATGCCGAATATTACTTGGAATGTGAATTGGAACGAAAACGCCAATAGATAAGACCATTTTACAATTTGGGCCCAAGTTAGAAGCAGAGCCTAAGGTGTAAATTATCGATAGTCCATATCTCGGAAACTATAAGAGATAATGCAATTTGGCAACCGGCAATGTAATTAGCATGCCGAATATTACTTGGAATGTGAATTGGAACGAAATCGCCAATAGAGAATACCATTTTACAATTTGGGCCCAAGTTAGAAGCAGAGCCTAAGGTGTAAATTATCGATAGTCCATATCTTGGAAACTATAAGAGATAATGCAATTTGGCAACCGGCAATGTAATTAGCATGCCGAATATTACTTGGAATGTGAATTGGAACGAAAACGCCAATAGATAAGACCATTTTACAATTTGGGCCCATGTTAGAAGCAGAGCCTAAGGTGTAAATTATCGATAGTCCATATCTCGGAAACTATAAGAGATAATGCAATTTGGCAACCGGCAATGTAATTAGCATGCCGAATATTACTTGGAATGTGAATTGGAACGAAATCGCCAATAGATAAGACCATTTTACAATTTGGGCCCAAGTTATAAGCTGAGCCTATGGTGTAAATTATCGATAGTCCATATCTCGGAAACTATAAGAGATAATGCAATTTGGCAACCGGCATTGTAATTAGCATGCCGAATATTACTTGGAATGTGAATTGGAACGAAATCGCCAATAGATAAGACCATTTTACAATTTGGGCCCAAGTTAGAAGCAGAGCCTAAGGTGTAAATTATCGATAGTCCATATCTCGGAAACTATAAGAGTTAATGCAATTTGGCAACCGGCAATGTAATTAGCATGCCGAATATTACTTGGAATGTGAATTGGAACGAAATCGCCAATAGATAAGACCATTTTACAATTTGGGCCCAAGTTAGAAGCAGAGCCTAAGGTGTAAATTATCGATAGTCCATATCTCGGAAACTATAAGAGATAATGCAATTTGGCAACCGGCAATGTAATTAGCATGCCGAATATTACTTGGAATGTGAATTGGAACGAAATCGCCAATAGATAAGACCATTTTACAATTTGGGCCCAAGTTAGAA
The DNA here is from genome assembly GCF_030347505.1 of Rhynchophorus ferrugineus. Classification (NCBI taxonomy): domain Eukaryota; kingdom Metazoa; phylum Arthropoda; class Insecta; order Coleoptera; family Curculionidae; genus Rhynchophorus; species Rhynchophorus ferrugineus. The sequence goes on along the minus strand of NW_027472983.1, from coordinate 65,546 downwards.
GCAGAGCCTAAGGTGTAAATTATCGATAGTCCATATCTCGGAAACTATAAGAGATAATGCAATTTGGCAACCGGCAATGTAATTAGCATGCCGAATATTACTTGGAATGTGAATTGGAACGAAATCGCCAATAGGTAAGACCATTTTACAATTTGGGCCCAAGTTAAAAGCAGAGCCTAAGGTGTAAATTATCGATAGTCCATATCTCGGAAACTATAAGAGATAATGCAATTTGGCAACCGGCAATGTAATTAGCATGCCGAATATTACTTGGAATGTGAATTGGAACGAAATCGCCAATAGATAAGACCATTTTACAATTTGGGCCCAAGTTAGAAGCAGAGCCTAAGGTGTAAATTATCGATAGTCCATATCTCGGAAACTATAAGAGATAATGCAATTTGGCAACCGGCAATGTAATTAGCATGCCGAATATTACTTGGAATGTGAATTGGAACGAAATCGCCAATAGATAAGACCATTTTACAATTTGGGCCCAAGTTAGAAGCAGAGCCTAAGGTGTAAATTATCGATAGTCCATATCTCGGAAACTATAAGAGTTAATGCAATTTGGCAACCGGCAATGTAATTAGCATGCCGAATATTACTTGGAATGTGAATTGGAACGAAATCGCCAATAGATAAGACCATTTTACAATTTGGGCCCAAGTTAGAAGCAGAGCCTAAGGTGAAAATTATCGATAGTCCATATCTCGGAAACTATAAGAGATAATGCAATTTGGCAACCGGCAATGTAATTAGCATGCCGAATATTACTTGGAATGTGAATTGGAACGAAATCGCCAATAGATAAGACCATTTTACAATTTGGGCCCAAGTTAGAAGCAGAGCCTAAGGTGTAAATTATTGATAGTCCATATCTCGGAAACTATAAGAGATAATGCAATTTCGCAACCGGCAATGTAATTAGCATGCCGAATATTACTTGGAGTGTGAATTGGAACGAAATCGCCAATAGATAAGACCATTTTACAATTTGGGCCAAGTTAGAAGCAGAGCCTAAGGTGTAAATTATCGATAGTCCATATCTCGGAAACTATAAGAGATAATGCAATTTGGCAACCGGCAATGTAATTAGCATGCCGAATATTACTTGGAATGTGAATTGGAACGAAATCGCCAATAGATAACACCATTTTACAATTTTGGCCCAAGTTAGAAGCAGAGCCTAAGGTGTAAATTGTCGATAGTCCATATCTCGGAAACTATAAGAGATAATGCAATTTGGCAACCGGCAATGTAATTAGCATGCCGAATATTACTTGGAATGTGAATTGGAACGAAATCGCCAATAGATAAGACCATTTTACAATTTGGGCCCAAGTTAGAAACAGAGCCTAAGGTGTAAATTATTGATAGTCCATATCTCGGAAACTATAAGAGATAATGCAATTTCGCAACCGGCAATGTAATTAGCATGCCGAATATCACTGGGAATGTGAATTGGGACGAAATCGCCAATAGATAAGACCATTTTACAATTTGGGCCCAAGTTAGAAGCAGAGCCTAAGGTGTAAATTATCGATAGTCCATATCTCGGAAACTATAAGAGATAATGCAATTTGGCAACCGGCAATGTAATTAGCATGCCGAATATTACTTGGAATGTGAATTGGAACGAAATCGCCAATAGATAAGACCATTTTACAATTTGGGCCCAAGTTAGAAGCAGAGCCTAAAGTGTAAATTATCGATAGTCCATATCTCGGAAACTATAAGAGATAATGCAATTTGGCAACCGGCAATGTAATTAGCATGCCGAATATTACTTGGAATGTGAATTGGAACGAAATCGCCTATAGATAAGACCATTTTACAATTTGGGCCCAAGTTAGAAGCAGAGCCTAAGGTGTAAATTATCGATAGTCCATATCTCGGAAACTATAAGAGATAATTCAATTTGGCAACCGGCAATGTAATTAGCATGCCGGATATTACTTGGATTGTGAATTGGAACGAAATCGCCAATAGATAAGACCATTTTACAATTTGGGCCCAAGTTAGAAGCAGAGCCTAAGGTGTAAATTATCGATAGTCCATATCTCGGAAACTATAAGAGATAATGCAATTTGGCAACCGGCAATGTAATTAGCATGCCGAATATTACTTGGAATGTGAATTGGAACGAAATCGCCAATAGATAAGACGATTTTACAATTTGGGCCCAAGTTAGAAGCAGAGCCTAAGATGTAAATTATCGATAGTCCATATCTCGGAAACTATAAGAAATAATGCAATTTGGCAATCGGCAATGTAATTAGCATGCCGAATATTACTTGGAATGTGAATTGGAACGAAATCGCCAATAGATAAGACCATTTTACAATTTGGGCCCAAGTTAGAAACAGAGCCTAAGGTGTAAATTATCGATAGTCCATATCTCGGAAACTATAAGAGATAATGCAATTTGGCAACCGGCAATGTAATTAGCATGCCGAATATTACTTGGAATGTGAATTGGAACGAAATCGCCAATAGGTAAGACCATTTTACAATTTGGGCCCAAGTTAGAAGCAGAGCCTAAGGTGTAAATTATCGATAGTCCATATCTCGGAAACTATAAGAGATAATTCAATTTGGCAACCGGCAATGTAATTAGCATGCCGGATATTACTTGGAATGTGAATTGGAACGAAATCGCCAATAGATAAGAACATTTTACAATTTGGGCCCAAGTTAGAAGCAGAGCCTAAGGTGTAAATTACCGATAGTCCATATCTCGGAAACTATAAGAGATAATGCAATTTGGCAATCGGCAATGTAATTAGCATGCCGAATATTACTTGGAATGTGAATTGGAACGAAAACGCCAATAGAGAATACCATTTTACAATTTGGGCCCAAGTTAGAAGCAGAGCCTAAGGTGTAAATTACCGATAGTCCATATCTCGGAAACTATAAGAGATAATGCAATTTGGCAATCGGCAATGTAATTAGCATGCCGAATATTACTTGGAATGTGAATTGGAACGAAATCGCCAATAGAGAATACCATTTTACAATTTGGGCCCAAGTTAGAAGCACAGCCTAAGGTGTAAATTATCGATAGTCCATATCTTGGAAACTATAAGAGATAATGCAATTTGGCAACCGGCAATGTAATTAGCATGCCGAATATTACTTGGAATGTGAATTGGAACGAAAACGCCAATAGATAAGACCATTTTACAATTTGGGCCCATGTTAGAAGCAGAGCCTAAGGTGTAAATTATCGATAGTCCATATCTCGGAAACTATAAGAGTTAATGCAATTTGGCAACCGGCAATGTAATTAGCATGCCGAATATTACTTGGAATGTGAATTGGAACGAAATCGCCAATAGATAAGACCATTTTACAATTTGGGCCCAAGTTATAAGCAGAGCCTATGGTGTAAATTATCGATAGTCCATATCTCGGAAACTATAAGAGATAATGCAATTTGGCAACCGGCAATGTAATTAGCATGCCGAATATTACTTGGAATGTGAATTGGAACGAAATCGCCAATAGATAAGACCATTTTACAATTTGGGCCCAAGTTAGAAGCAGAGCCTAAGGTGTAAATTATCGATAGTCCATATCTCGGAAACTATAAGAGTTAATGCAATTTGGCAACCGGCAATGTAATTAGCATGCCGAATATTACTTGGAATGTGAATTGGAACGAAATCGCCAATAGATAAGACCATTTTACAATTTGGGCCCAAGTTAGAAGCAGAGCCTAAGGTGTAAATTATCGATAGTCCATATCTCGGAAACTATAAGAGATAATGCAATTTGGCAACCGGCAATGTAATTAGCATGCCGAATATTACTTGGAATGTGAATTGGAACGAAATCGCCAATAGATAAGACCATTTTACAATTTGGGCCCAAGTTAGAAGCAGAGCCTAAGGTGTAAATTATCGATAGTCCATATCTCGGAAACTATAAGAGATAATGCAATTTGGCAACCGGCAATGTAATTAGCATGCCGAATATTACTTGGAATGTGAATTGGAACGAAATCGCCAATAGGTAAGACCATTTTACAATTTGGGCCCAAGTTAAAAGCAGAGCCTAAGGTGTAAATTATCGATAGTCCATATCTCGGAAACTATAAGAGATAATGCAATTTGGCAACCGGCAATGTAATTAGCATGCCGAATATTACTTGGAATGTGAATTGGAACGAAATCGCCAATAGATAAGACCATTTTACAATTTGGGCCCAAGTTAGAAGCAGAGCCTAAGGTGTAAATTATCGATAGTCCATATCTCGGAAACTATAAGAGATAATGCAATTTGGCAACCGGCAATGTAATTGGCATGCCGAATATTACTTGGAATGTGAATTGGAACGAAATCGCCAATAGATAAGACCATTTTACAATTTGGGCCCAAGTTAGAAGCAGAGCCTAAGGTGTAAATTATCGATAGTCCATATCTCGGAAACTATAAGAGTTAATGCAATTTGGCAACCGGCAATGTAATTAGCATGCCGAATATTACTTGGAATGTGAATTGGAACGAAATCGCCAATAGATAAGACCATTTTACAATTTGGGCCCAAGTTAGAAGCAGAGCCTAAGGTGAAAATTATCGATAGTCCATATCTCGGAAACTATAAGAGATAATGCAATTTGGCAACCGGCAATGTAATTAGCATGCCGAATATTACTTGGAATGTGAATTGGAACGAAATCGCCAATAGATAAGACCATTTTACAATTTGGGCCCAAGTTAGAAGCAGAGCCTAAGGTGTAAATTATTGATAGTCCATATCTCGGAAACTATAAGAGATAATGCAATTTCGCAACCGGCAATGTAATTAGCATGCCGAATATTACTTGGAGTGTGAATTGGAACGAAATCGCCAATAGATAAGACCATTTTACAATTTGGGCCAAGTTAGAAGCAGAGCCTAAGGTGTAAATTATCGATAGTCCATATCTCGGAAACTATAAGAGATAATGCAATTTGGCAACCGGCAATGTAATTAGCATGCCGAATATTACTTGGAATGTGAATTGGAACGAAATCGCCAATAGATAACACCATTTTACAATTTTGGCCCAAGTTAGAAGCAGAGCCTAAGGTGTAAATTGTCGATAGTCCATATCTCGGAAACTATAAGAGATAATGCAATTTGGCAACCGGCAATGTAATTAGCATGCCGAATATTACTTGGAATGTGAATTGGAACGAAATCGCCAATAGATAAGACCATTTTACAATTTGGGCCCAAGTTAGAAGCAGAGCCTAAGGTGTAAATTATTGATAGTCCATATCTCGGAAACTATAAGAGATAATGCAATTTCGCAACCGGCAATGTAATTAGCATGCCGAATATCACTGGGAATGTGAATTGGGACGAAATCGCCAATAGATAAGACCATTTTACAATTTGGGCCCAAGTTAGAAGCAGAGCCTAAGGTGTAAATTATCGATAGTCCATATCTCGGAAACTATAAGAGATAATGCAATTTGGCAACCGGCAATGTAATTAGCATGCCGAATATTACTTGGAATGTGAATTGGAACGAAATCGCCAATAGATAAGACCATTTTACAATTTGGGCCCAAGTTAGAAGCAGAGCCTAAAGTGTAAATTATCGATAGTCCATATCTCGGAAACTATAAGAGATAATGCAATTTGGCAACCGGCAATGTAATTAGCATGCCGAATATTACTTGGAATGTGAATTGGAACGAAATCGCCTATAGATAAGACCATTTTACAATTTGGGCCCAAGTTAGAAGCAGAGCCTAAGGTGTAAATTATCGATAGTCCATATCTCGGAAACTATAAGAGATAATTCAATTTGGCAACCGGCAATGTAATTAGCATGCCGGATATTACTTGGATTGTGAATTGGAACGAAATCGCCAATAGATAAGACCATTTTACAATTTGGGCCCAAGTTAGAAGCAGAGCCTAAGGTGTAAATTATCGATAGTCCATATCTCGGAAACTATAAGAGATAATGCAATTTGGCAACCGGCAATGTAATTAGCATGCCGAATATTACTTGGAATGTGAATTGGAACGAAATCGCCAATAGATAAGACGATTTTACAATTTGGGCCCAAGTTAGAAGCAGAGCCTAAGATGTAAATTATCGATAGTCCATATCTCGGAAACTATAAGAAATAATGCAATTTGGCAATCGGCAATGTAATTAGCATGCCGAATATTACTTGGAATGTGAATTGGAACGAAATCGCCAATAGATAAGACCATTTTACAATTTGGGCCCAAGTTAGAAGCAGAGCCTAAGGTGTAAATAATCGATAGTCCATATCTCGGAAACTATAAGAGATAATGCAATTTGGCAACCGGCAATGTAATTAGCATGCCGAATATTACTTGGAATGTGAATTGGAACGAAATCGCCAATAGGTAAGACCATTTTACAATTTGGGCCCAAGTTAGAAGCAGAGCCTAAGGTGTAAATTATCGATAGTCCATATCTCGGAAACTATAAGAGATAATTCAATTTGGCAACCGGCAATGTAATTAGCATGCCGGATATTACTTGGAATGTGAATTGGAACGAAATCGCCAATAGATAAGAACATTTTATAATTTGGGCCCAAGTTAGAAGCAGAGCCTAAGGTGTAAATTACCGATAGTCCATATCTCGGAAACTATAAGAGATAATGCAATTTGGCAATCGGCAATGTAATTAGCATGCCGAATATTACTTGGAATGTGAATTGGAACGAAAACGCCAATAGATAAGACCATTTTACAATTTGGGCCCAAGTTAGAAGCAGAGCCTAAGGTGTAAATTATCGATAGTCCATATCTCGGAAACTATAAGAGATAATGCAATTTGGCAACCGGCAATGTAATTAGCATGCCGAATATTACTTGGAATGTGAATTGGAACGAAATCGCCAATAGAGAATACCATTTTACAATTTGGGCCCAAGTTAGAAGCAGAGCCTAAGGTGTAAATTATCGATAGTCCATATCTTGGAAACTATAAGAGATAATGCAATTTGGCAACCGGCAATGTAATTAGCATGCCGAATATTACTTGGAATGTGAATTGGAACGAAAACGCCAATAGATAAGACCATTTTACAATTTGGGCCCATGTTAGAAGCAGAGCCAAAGGTGTAAATTATCGATAGTCCATATCTCGGAAACTATAAGAGATAATGCAATTTGGCAACCGGCAATGTAATTAGCATGCCGAATATTACTTGGAATGTGAATTGGAACGAAATCGCCAATAGATAAGACCATTTTACAATTTGGGCCCAAGTTATAAGCAGAGCCTATGGTGTAAATTATCGATAGTCCATATCTCGGAAACTATAAGAGATAATGCAATTTGGCAACCGGCAATGTAATTAGCATGCCGAATATTACTTGGAATGTGAATTGGAACGAAATCGCCAATAGATAAGACCATTTTACAATTTGGGCCCAAGTTAGAAGCAGAGCCTAAGGTGTAAATTATCGATAGTCCATATCTCGGAAACTATAAGAGTTAATGCAATTTGGCAACCGGCAATGTAATTAGCATGCCGAATATTACTTGGAATGTGAATTGGAACGAAATCGCCAATAGATAAGACCATTTTACAATTTGGGCCCAAGTTAGAAGCAGAGCCTAAGGTGTAAATTATCGATAGTCCATATCTCGGAAACTATAAGAGATAATGCAATTTGGCAACCGGCAATGTAATTAGCATGCCGAATATTACTTGGAATGTGAATTGGAACGAAATCGCCAATAGATAAGACCATTTTACAATTTGGGCCCAAGTTAGAAGCAGAGCCTAAGGTGTAAATTATCGATAGTCCATATCTCGGAAACTATAAGAGACAATGCAATTTGGCAACCGGCAATGTAATTAGCATGCCGAATATTACTTGGAATGTGAATTGGAACGAAATCGCCAATAGGTAAGACCATTTTACAATTTGGGCCCAAGTTAAAAGCAGAGCCTAAGGTGTAAATTATCGATAGTCCATATCTCGGAAACTATAAGAGATAATGCAATTTGGCAACCGGCAATGTAATTAGCATGCCGAATATTACTTGGAATGTGAATTGGAACGAAATCGCCAATAGATAAGACCATTTTACAATTTGGGCCCAAGTTAGAAGCAGAGATTAAGGTGTAAATTATCGATAGTCCATATCTCGGAAACTATAAGAGATAATGCAATTTGGCAACCGGCAATGTAATTAGCATGCCGAATATTACTTGGAATGTGAATTGGAACGAAATCGCCAATAGATAAGACCATTTTACAATTTGGGCCCAAGTTAGAAGCAGAGGCTAAGGTGTAAATTATCGATAGTCCATATCCCGGAAACTATAAGAGATAATGCAATTTGGCAACCGGCAATGTAATTAGCATGCCGAATATTACTTGGAATGTGAATTGGAACGAAATCGCCAATAGATAAGACCATTTTACAATTTGGGCCCAAGTTAGAAGCAGAGCCTAATGTGTAAATTATCGATAGTCCATATCTCGGAAACTATAAGAGATAATGCAATTTGGCAACCGGCAATGTAATTAGCATGCCGAATATTACTTGGAATGTGAATTGGAACGAAATCGCCAATAGGTAAGACCATTTTACAATTTGGGCCCAAATTAGAAGCAGAGCCTAAGATGTAAATTATCGATAGTCCATATCTCTGAAACTATAAGAGATAATGCAATTTCGCAACCGGCAATGTAATTAGCATGCCGAATATTACTTGGAATGTGAATTGGGACGAAATCGCCAATAGATAAGGCCATTTTACAATTTGGGCCCAAGTTAGAAGCAGAGCCTAAGGTGTAAATTATCGATAGTCCATATCTCGGAAACTATAAGAGATAATGCAATTTGGCAACCGGCAATGTAATTAGCATGCCGAATATTACTTGGAATGTGAATTGGAACGAAATCGCCAATAGATAAGACCATTTTACAATTTGGGCCCAAGTTAGAAGCAGAGCCTAAGGTGTAAATTATTGATAGTCCATATCTCGGAAACTATAAGAGATAATGCAATTTCGCAACCGGCAATGTAATTAGCATGCCGAATATTACTTGGAGTGTGAATTGGAACGAAATCGCCAATAGATAAGACCATTTTACAATTTGGGCCCAAGTTAGAAGCAGAGCCTAAGGTGTAAATTATCGATAGTCCATATCTCGGAAACTATAAGAGATAATGCAATTTGGCAACCGGCAATGTAATTAGCATGCCGAATATTACTTGGAATGTGAATTGGAACGAAATCGCCAATAGATAAAACCATTTTACAATTTGGGCCCAAGTTAGAAGCAGAGCCTAAGGTGTAAATTATCGATAGTCCATATCTCGGAAACTATAAGAGATAATGCAATTTGGCAACCGGCAATGTAATTAGCATGCCGAATATTACTTGGAATGTGAATTGGAACGAAATCGTCAATAGATAAGACCATTTTACAATTTGGGCCCAAGTTAGAAGCAGAGCCTAAGGTGTAAATTATCGATAGTCCATATCTCGGAAACTATAAGAGATAATGCAATTTGGCAACCGGCAATGTAATTAGCATGCCGAATATTACTTGGAATGTGAATTGGAACGAAATCGCCAATAGATAAGACCATTTTACAATTTGGGCCCAAGTTAGAAGCAGAGCCTAAGGTGTAAATTATTGATAGTCCATATCTCGGAAACTATAAGAGATAATGCAATTTCGCAACCGGCAATGTAATTAGCATGCCGAATATTACTTGGAGTGTGAATTGGAACGAAATCGCCAATAGATAAGACCATTTTACAATTTGGGCCCAAGTTAGAAGCAGAGCCTAAGGTGTAAATTATCGATAGTCCATATCTCGGAAACTATAAGAGATAATGCAATTTGGCAACCGGCAATGTAATTAGCATGCCGAATATTACTTGGAATGTGAATTGGAACGAAATCGCCAATAGATAAAACCATTTTACAATTTGGGCCCAAGTTAGAAGCAGAGCCTAAGGTGTAAATTATCGATAGTCCATATCTCGGAAACTATAAGAGATAATGCAATTTGGCAACCGGCAATGTAATTAGCATGCCGAATATTACTTGGAATGTGAATTGGAACGAAATCGTCAATAGATAAGACCATTTTACATTTTGGGCCCAAGTTAGAAGCAGAGCCTAAGGTGTAAATTATTGATAGTCCATATCTCGGAAACTATAAGAGATAATGCAATTTCGCAACCGGCAATGTAATTAGCATGCCGAATATCACTTGGAATGTGAATTGGGACGAAATCGCCAATAGATAAGACCATTTTACAATTTGGGCCCAAGTTAGAAGCAGAGCCTAAGGTGTAAATTATCGATAGTCCATATCTCGGAAACTATAAGAGATAATGCAATTTGGCAACCGGCAATGTAATTAGCATGCCGAATATTACTTGGAATGTGAATTGGAACGAAATCGCCAATAGATAATACCATTTTACAATTTGGGCCCAAGTTAGAAGCAGAGCCTAAGGTGTAAATTATCGATAGTCCATACCTCGGAAACTATAAGAGATAATGCAATTTGGCAACCGGCAATGTAATTAGCATGCCGAATATTACTTGGAATGTGAATTGGAACGAAATCGCCAATAGGTAAGACCATTTTACAATTTGGGCCCAAGTTAGAAGCAGAGCCTAAGGTGTAAATAATCGATAGTCCATATCTCGGAAACTATAAGAGATAATGCAATTTGGCAACCGGCAATGTAATTAGCATGCCGAATATTACTTGGAATGTGAATTGGAACGAAATCGCCAATAGATAAGACCATTTTAAAATTTGGGCCCAAGTTAGAAGCAGAGCCTAAGGTGTAAATTATCGATAGTCCATATCTCGGAAACTATAAGAGATAATGCAATTTGGCAACCGGCAATGTAATTAGCATGCCGAATATTACTTGGAATGTGAATTGGAACGGAATCGCCAATAGATAAGACCATTTTACAATTTGGGCCCAAGTTAGAAGCAGAGCCTAAGGTGTAAATTATTGATAGTCCATATCTCGGAAACTATAAGAGATAGTGCAATTTGGCAACCGGCAATGTAATTAGCATGCCGAATATTACTTGGAATGTGAATTGGAACGAAATCGCCAATAGAGAAGACCATTTTACAATTTGGGCCCAAGTTAGAAGCAGAGCCTAAGGTGTAAATTATCGATAGTCCATATCTCGGAAACTATAAGAGATAATGCAATTTGGCAACCGGCAATGTAATTAGCATGCCGAATATTACTTGGAATGTGAATTGGAACGAAATCGCCAATAGATAAGACCATTTTACAATTTGGGCCCAAGTTAGAAGCAGAGCCTAAGGTGTAAATTATCGATAGTCCATATCTCGGAAACTATAAGAGGTAATGCAATTTGGCAACCGGCAATGTAATTAGCATGCCGAATATTACTTGGAATGTGAATTGGAACGAAATCGCCAATAGAGAAGACCATTTTACAATTTGGGCCCAAGTTAGAAGCAGAGCCTAAGGTGTAAATTATCGATAGTCCATATCTCGGAAACTATAAGAGATAATGCAATTTGGCAACCGGCAATGTAATTAGCATGCCGAATATTACTTGGAATGTGAATTGGAACGAAATCGCCAATAGATAAGACCATTTTACAATTTGGGCCCAAGTTAGAAGCAGAGCCTAAGGTGTAAATTATCGATAGTCCATATCTCGGAAACTATAAGAGATAATGCAATTTGGCAACCGGCAATGTAATTAGCATGCCGAATATTACTTGGAATGTGAATTGGAACGAAATCGCCAATAGATAAGACTATTTTACAATTTGGGCCCAAGTTAGAAGCAGAGCCTAAGGTGTAAATTATCGATAGTCCATATCTCGGAAACTATAAGAGATAATGCATTTTGGCAACCGGCAATGTAATTAGCATGCCGAATATTACTTGGAATGTGAATTGGAACGAAATCGCCAATAGATAAGACCATTTTACAATTTGGGCCCAAGTTAGAAGCAGAGCCTAAGGTGTATAAATTATTGATAGTCCATATCTCGGAAACTATAAGAGATAATGCAATTTCGCAACCGGCAATGTAATTAGCATGCCGAATATCACTTGGAATGTGAATTGGGACGAAATCGCCAATAGATAAGACCATTTTACAATTTGGGCCCAAGTTAGAAGCAGAGCCTAAGGTGTAAATTATCGATAGTCCATATCTCGGAAACTATAAGAGATAATTCAATTTGGCAACCGGCAATGTAATTAGCATGCCGGATATTACTTGGAATGTGAATTGGAACGAAATCGCCAATAGATAAGACCATTTTACAATTTGGGCCCAAGTTAGAAGCAGAGCCTAAGGTGTAAATTATCGATAGTCCATATCTCGGAAACTATTAGAGATAATGCAATTTGGCAACCGGCAATGTAATTAGCATGGTGAATATTACTTGGAATGTGAATTGGAACGAAATCGCCAATAGATACGACCATTTTACAATTTGGGCCCAAGTTAGAAGCAGAGCCTAAGGTGTAAATTATCGATAGTCCATATCTCGGAAACTATAAGAGATAATGCAATTTGGCAACCGGCAATGTAATTAGCATGCCGAATATTACTTGGAATGTGAATTGGAACGAAATCGCCAATAGATAAGACCATTTTACAATTTGGGCCCAAGTTAGAAGCAGAGCCTAAGGTGTAAATTATCGATAGTCCATATCTCGGAAACTATAAGAGATAATGCAATTTGGCAACCGGCAATGTAATTAGCATGCCGAATATTACTTGGAATGTGAATTGGAACGAAATCGCCAATAGATAAGACCATTTTACAATTTGGGCCCAAGTTAGAAGCAGAGCCTAAGGTGTAAATTATCGATAGTCCATATCTCGGAAACTATAAGAGATAATGCAATTTGGCAACCGGCAATGTAATTAGCATGCCGAATATTACTTGGAATGTGAATTGGAACGAAATCGCCAATAGATAAGACCATTTTACAATTTGGGCCCAAGTTAGAAGCAGAGCCTAAGGTGTAAATTATTGATAGTCCATATCTCGGAAACTATAAGAGATAATGCAATTTCGCAACCGGCAATGTAATTAGCATGCCGAATATCACTTGGAATGTGAATTGGGACGAAATCGCCAATAGATAAGACCATTTTACAATTTGGGCCCAAGTTAGAAGCAGAGCCTAAGGTGTAAATTATCGATAGTCCATATCTCGGAAACTATAAGAGATAATTCAATTTGGCAACCGGCAATGTAATTAGCATGCCGGATATTACTTGGAATGTGAATTGGAACGAAATCGCCAATAGATAAGACCATTTTACAATTTGGGCCCAAGTTAGAAGCAGAGCCTAAGGTGTAAATTATCGATAGTCCATATCTCGGAAACTATAAGAGATAATGCAATTTGGCAACCGGCAATGTAATTAGCATGCCGAATATTACTTGGAATGTGAATTGGAACGAAATCGCCAATAGATAAGACGATTTTACAATTTGGGCCCAAGTTAGAAGCAGAGCCTAAGATGTAAATTATCGATAGTACATATCTCGGAAACTATAAGAGATAATGCAATTTGGCAACCGGCAATGTAATTAGCATGCCGAATATTACCTGGAATGTGAATTGGAACGAAATCGCCAATAGATAAGACCATTTTACAATTTGGGCCCAAGTTAGAAGCAGAGCCTAAGGTGTAAATTATCGATAGTCCATATCTCGGAAACTATAAGAGATAATGCAATTTGGCAACCGGCAATGTAATTAGCATGCCGAATATTACTTGGAATGTGAATTGGAACGAAATCGCCAATAGGTAAGACCATTTTACAATTTGGGCCCAAGTTAGAAGCAGAGCCTAAGGTGTAAATTATCGATAGTCCATATCTCGGAAACTATAAGAGATAATTCAATTTGGCAACCGGCAATGTAATTAGCATGCCGGATATTACTTGGAATGTGAATTGGAACGAAATCGCCAATAGATAAGACCATTTTACAATTTGGGCCCAAGTTAGAAGCAGAGCCTAAGGTGTAAATTACCGATAGTCCATATCTCGGAAACTATAAGAGATAATGCAATTTGGCAACCGGCAATGTAATTAGCATGCCGAATATTACTTGGAATGTGAATTGGAACGAAATCGCCAATAGATAAGACGATTTTACAATTTGGGCCCAAGTTAGAAGCAGAGCCTAAGGTGTAAATTATCGATAGTCCATATCTCGGAAACTATAAGAGATAATGCAATTTGGCAACCGGCAATGTAATTAGCATGCCGAATATTACTTGGAATGTGAATTGGAACGAAATCGATAATAGATAAGACCATTTTACAATTTGGGCCCAAGTTAGAAGCAGAGCCTAAGGTGTAAATTATCGATAGTCCATATCTCGGAAACTATAAGAGATAATGCAATTTGGCAACCGGCAATGTAACTAGCATGCCGAATATTACTTGGAATGTGAATTGGAACGAAATCGCCAATAGGTAAGACCATTTTACAATTTGGGCCCATGTTAGAAGCAGAGCCTAAGGTGTAAATTATCGATAGTCCATATCTCGGAAACTATAAGAGATAATTCAATTTGGCAACCGGCAATGTAATTAGCATGCCGAATATTACTTGGACTGTGAATTGGAACGAAATCGCCAATAGATAAGACCATTTTACAATTTGGGCCCAAGTTAGAAGCAGAGCCTAAGGTGTAAATTATCGATAGTCCATATCTCGGAAACTATAAGAGATAATGCAATTTGGCAACCGGCAATGTAATTAGCATGCCGAATATTACTTGGAATGTGAATTGGAACGAAATCGCCAATAGATAAGACCATTTTACAATTTGGGCCCAAGTTAGAAGCAGAGCCTAAGGTGTAAATTATCGATAGTCCATATCTCGGAAACTATAAGAGATAATGCAATTTGGCAACCGGCAATGTAATTAGCATGCCGAATATTAATTGGAATGTGAATTGGAACGAAATCGCCAATAGATAAGACCATTTTACAATTTGGGCCCAAGTTAGAAGTAGAGCCTAAGGTGTAAATTATCGATAGTCCATATCTCGGAAACTATAAGAGATAATGCAATTTGGCAACCGGCAATGTAATTAGCATGCCGAATATTACTTGGAATGTGAATTGGAACGAAATCGCCAATAGGTAAGACCATTTTACAATTTGGGCCCAAGTTAGAAGCAGAGCCTAAGGTGTAAATTATCGATAGTCCATATCTCGGAAACTATAAGAGATAATGCAATTTGGCAACCGGCAATGTAATTAGCATGCCGAATATTACTTGGAATGTGAATTGGAACGAAATCGCCAATAGATAAGACCATTTTACAATTTGGGCCCAAGTTAGAAGCAGAGCCTAAGGTGTAAATTATCGATAGTCCATATCTCGGAAACTATAAGAGATAATGCAATTTGGCAACCGGCAATGTAATTAGCATGCCGAATATTACTTGGAATGTGAATTGGAACGAAATCGCCAATAGATAAGACCATTTTACAATTTGGGCCCAAGTTAGAAGCAGAGCCTAAGGTGTAAATTATCGATAGTCCATATCTCGGAAACTATAAGAGATAATGCAATTTGGCAACCGGCAATGTAATTAGCATGCCGAATATTACTTGGAATGTGAATTGGAACGAAATCGCTAATAGATAAGACCATTTTACAATTTGGGCCCAAGTTAGAAGCAGAGCCTAAGGTGTAAATTATCGATAGTCCATATCTCGGAAACTATAAGAGATAATGCAATTTGGCAACCGGCGATGTAATTAGCATGCCGAATATTACTTGGAATGTGAATTGGAACGAAATCGCCAATAGATAAGACCATTTTACAATTTGGGCCCAAGTTAGAAGCAGAGCCTAAGGTGTAAATTATTGATAGTCCATATCTCGGAAACTATAAGAGATAATGCAATTTCGCAACCGGCAATGTAATTAGCATGCCGAATATTACTTGGAGTGTGAATTGGAACGAAATCACCAATAGATAAGACCATTTTACAATTTGGGCCCAAGTTAGAAGCAGAGCTTAAGGTGTAAATTATCGATAGTCCATATCTCGGAAACTATAAGAGATAATGCAATTTGGCAACCGGCAATGTAATTAGCATGCCGAATATTACTTGGAATGTGAATTGGAACGAAATCGCCAATAGATAAGACCATTTTACAATTTGGGCCCAAGTTAGAAGCAGAGCCTAAGGTGTAAATTATCGATACTCCATATCTCGGAAACTATAAGAGATAATGCAATTTGGCAACCGGCAATGTAATTAGCATGCCGAATATTACTTGGAATGTGAATTGGAACGAAATCGCCAATAGATAAGACCATTTTACAATTTGGGCCCAAGTTAGAAGCAGAGCCTAAGGTGTAAATTATCGATAGTCCATATCTCGGAAACTATAAGAGATAATGCAATTTGGCAAACGGCAATGTAATTAGCATGCCGAATATTACTTGGAATGTGAATTGGAACGAAATCGCCAATAGATAAGACCATTTTACAATTTGGGCCCAAGTTAGAAGCAGAGCCTAAGGTGTAAATTATCGATAGTCCATATCTCGGAAACTATAAGAGATAATGCAATTTGGCAACCGGCAATGTAATTAGCATGCCGAATATTACTTGGAATGTGAATTGGAACGAAATCGCCAATAGATAAGGCCATTTTAAAATTTGGGCCCAAGTTAGAAGCAGAGCCTAAGGTGTAAATTATTGATAGTCCATATCTCGGAAACTATAAGAGATAATGCAATTTCGCAACCGGCAATGTAATTAGCATGCCGAATATTACTTGGAATGTGAATTGGAACGAAATCGCCAATAGATAAGACCATTTTACAATTTGGGCCCAAGTTAGAAGCAGAGCCTAAGGTGTAAATTATCGATAGTCCATATCTCGGAAACTATAAGAGATAATTCAATTTGGCAACCGGCAATGTAATTAGCATGCCGGATATTACTTGGAATGTGAATTGGAACGAAATCGCCAATAGATAAGACCATTTTACAATTTGGGCCCAAGTTAGAAGCAGAGCCTAAGGTGTAAATTATCGATAGTCCATATCTCGGAAACTATAAGAGATAATACAATTTGGCAACCGGCAATGTAATTAGCATGCCGAATATTACTTGGAATGTGAATTGGAACGAAATCGCCAATAGATAAGACGATTTTACAATTTGGGCCCAAGTTAGAAGCAGAGCCTAAGATGTAAATTATCGATAGTCCATATCTCGGAAACTATAAGAGATAATGCAATTTGGCAACCGGCAATGTAATTAGCATGCCGAATATTACTTGGAATGTGAATTGGAACGAAATCGCCAATAGATAAGACCATTTTACAATTTGGGCCCAAGTTAGAAGCAGAGCCTAAGGTGTAAATTATCGATAGTCCATATCTGGGAAACTATAAGAGATAATGCAATTTGGCAACCGGCAATGTAATTAGCATGCCGGATATTACTTGGAATGTGAATTGGAACGAAATCGCCAATAGATAAGGCCATTTTACAATTTGGGCCCAAGTTAGAAGCAGAGCCTAAGGTGTAAATTATCGATAGTCCATATCTCAGAAACTATAAGAGATAATTCAGTTTGGCAACCGGCAATGTAATTAGCATGCCGGATATTACTTGGAATGTGAATTGGAACGAAATCGCCAATAGATAAGACCATTTTACAATTTGGGCCCAAGTTAGAAGCAGAGCCTAAGGTGTAAATTATCGATAGTCCATATCTCGGAAACTATAAGAGATAATGCAATTTGGCAACCGGCAATGTAATTAGCATGCCGAATATTACTTGGAATGTGAATTGGAACGAAATCGCCAATAGATAAGACCATTTTACAATTTGGGCCCAAGTTAGAAGCAGAGCCTAAGGTGTAAATAATCGATAGTCCATATCTCGGAAACTATAAGAGATAATGCAATTTGGCAACCGGCAATGTAATTAGCAAGCCGAATATTACTTGGAATGTGAATTGGAACGAAATCGCCAATAGATAAGACCATTTTACAATTTGGGCCCAAGTTAGAAGCAGAGCCTAAGGTGTAAATTATCGATAGTCCATATCTCGGAAACTATAAGAGATAATGCAATTTGGCAACCGGCAATGTAATTAGCATGCCGGATATTACTTGGAATGTGAATTGGAACGAAATCGCCAATAGATAAGACCATTTTACAATTTGGGCCCAAGTTAGAAGCAGAGCCTAAGGTGTAAATTATCGATAGTCCATATCTCGGAAACTATAAGAGATAATGCAATTTGGCAACCGGCAATGTAATTAGCATGCCGAATATTACTTGGAATGTGAATTGGAACGAAATCGCCAATAGATAAGACGATTTTACAATTTGGGCCCAAGTTAGAAGCAGAGCCTAAGATGTAAATTATCGATAGTCCATATCTCGGAAACTATAAGAGATAATGCAATTTGGCAACCGGCAATGTAATTAGCATGCCGAATATTACTTCGAATGTGAATTGGAACGAAATCGCCAATAGATAAGACCATTTTACAATTTGGGCCCAAGTTAGAAGCAGAGCCTAAGGTGTAAATTATTGATAGTCCATATCTCGGAAACTATAAGAGATAATGCAATTTCGCAACCGGCAATGTAATTAGCATGCCGAATATTACTTGGAGTGTGAATTGGAACGAAATCGCCAATAGATAAGACCATTTTACAATTTGGGCCCAAGTTAGAAGCAGAGCCTAAGGTGTAAATTATCGATAGTCCATATCTCGGAAACTATAAGAGATAATGCAATTTGGCAACCGGCAATGTAATTAGCATGCCGAATATTACTTGGAATGTGAATTGGAACGAAATCGCCAATAGATAAAACCATTTTACAATTTGGGCCCAAGTTAGAAGCAGAGCCTAAGGTGTAAATTATCGATAGTCCATATCTCGGAAACTATAAGAGATAATGCAATTTGGCAACCGGCAATGTAATTAGCATGCCGAATATTACTTGGAATGTGAATTGGAACGAAATCGTCAATAGATAAGACCATTTTACAATTTGGGCCCAAGTTAGAAGCAGAGCCTAAGGTGTAAATTATCGATAGTCCATATCTCGGAAACTATAAGAGATAATGCAATTTGGCAACCGGCAATGTAATTAGCATGCCGAATATTACTTGGAATGTGAATTGGAACGAAATCGCCAATAGATAAGACCATTTTACAATTTGGGCCCAAGTTAGAAGCAGAGCCTAAGGTGTAAATTATTGATAGTCCATATCTCGGAAACTATAAGAGATAATGCAATTTCGCAACCGGCAATGTAATTAGCATGCCGAATATTACTTGGAGTGTGAATTGGAACGAAATCGCCAATAGATAAGACCATTTTACAATTTGGGCCCAAGTTAGAAGCAGAGCCTAAGGTGTAAATTATCGATAGTCCATATCTCGGAAACTATAAGAGATAATGCAATTTGGCAACCGGCAATGTAATTAGCATGCCGAATATTACTTGGAATGTGAATTGGAACGAAATCGCCAATAGATAAAACCATTTTACAATTTGGGCCCAAGTTAGAAGCAGAGCCTAAGGTGTAAATTATCGATAGTCCATATCTCGGAAACTATAAGAGATAATGCAATTTGGCAACCGGCAATGTAATTAGCATGCCGAATATTACTTGGAATGTGAATTGGAACGAAATCGTCAATAGATAAGACCATTTTACAATTTGGGCCCAAGTTAGAAGCAGAGCCTAAGGTGTAAATTATTGATAGTCCATATCTCGGAAACTATAAGAGATAATGCAATTTCGCAACCGGCAATGTAATTAGCATGCCGAATATCACTTGGAATGTGAATTGGGACGAAATCGCCAATAGATAAGACCATTTTACAATTTGGGCCCAAGTTAGAAGCAGAGCCTAAGGTGTAAATTATCGATAGTCCATATCTCGGAAACTATAAGAGATAATGCAATTTGGCAACCGGCAATGTAATTAGCATGCCGAATATTACTTGGAATGTGAATTGGAACGAAATCGCCAATAGATAAGACCATTTTACAATTTGGGCCCAAGTTAGAAGCAGAGCCTAAGGTGTAAATTATCGATAGTCCATATCTCGGAAACTATAAGAGATAATGCAATTTGGCAACCGGCAATGTAATTAGCATGCCGAATATTACTTGGAATGTGAATTGGAACGAAATCGCCAATAGGTAAGACCATTTTACAATTTGGGCCCAAGTTAGAAGCAGAGCCTAAGGTGTAAATAATCGATAGTCCATATCTCGGAAACTATAAGAGATAATGCAATTTGGCAACCGGCAATGTAATTAGCATGCCGAATATTACTTGGAATGTGAATTGGAACGAAATCGCCAATAGATAAGACCATTTTAAAATTTGGGCCCAAGTTAGAAGCAGAGCCTAAGGTGTAAATTATCGATAGTCCATATCTCGGAAACTATAAGAGATAATGCAATTTGGCAACCGGCAATGTAATTAGCATGCCGAATATTACTTGGAATGTGAATTGGAACGGAATCGCCAATAGATAAGACCATTTTACAATTTGGGCCCAAGTTAGAAGCAGAGCCTAAGGTGTAAATTATTGATAGTCCATATCTCGGAAGCTATAAGAGATAGTGCAATTTGGCAACCGGCAATGTAATTAGCATGCCGAATATTACTTGGAATGTGAATTGGAACGAAATCGCCAATAGAGAAGACCATTTTACAATTTGGGCCCAAGTTAGAAGCAGAGCCTAAGGTGTAAATTATCGATAGTCCATATCTCGGAAACTATAAGAGATAATGCAATTTGGCAACCGGCAATGTAATTAGCATGCCGAATATTACTTGGAATGTGAATTGGAACGAAATCGCCAATAGATAAGACCATTTTACAATTTGGGCCCAAGTTAGAAGCAGAGCCTAAGGTGTAAATTATCGATAGTCCATATCTCGGAAACTATAAGAGGTAATGCAATTTGGCAACCGGCAATGTAATTAGCATGCCGAATATTACTTGGAATGTGAATTGGAACGAAATCGCCAATAGAGAAGACCATTTTACAATTTGGGCCCAAGTTAGAAGCAGAGCCTAAGGTGTAAATTATCGATAGTCCATATCTCGGAAACTATAAGAGATAATGCAATTTGGCAACCGGCAATGTAATTAGCATGCCGAATATTACTTGGAATGTGAATTGGAACGAAATCGCCAATAGATAAGACCATTTTACAATTTGGGCCCAAGTTAGAAGCAGAGCCTAAGGTGTAAATTATCGATAGTCCATATCTCGGAAACTATAAGAGATAATGCAATTTGGCAACCGGCAATGTAATTAGCACGCCGAATATTACTTGGAATGTGAATTGGAACGAAATCGCCAATAGATAAGACCATTTAACAATTTGGGCCCAAGTTAGAAGCAGAGCCTAAGGTGTAAATTATCGATAGTCCATATCTCGGAAACTATAAGAGATAATGCAATTTGGCAACCGGCAATGTAATTAGCATGCCGAATATTACTTGGAATGTGAATTGGAACGAAATCGCCAATAGATAAGACCATTTTACAATTTGGGCCCAAGTTAGAAGCAGAGCCTAAGGTGTAAATTATTGATAGTCCATATCTCGGAAACTATAAGAGATAATGCAATTTCGCAACCGGCAATGTAATTAGCATGCCGAATATCACTTGGAATGTGAATTGGGACGAAATCGCCAATATATAAGACCATTTTACAATTTGGGCCCAAGTTAGAAGCAGAGCCTAAGGTGTAAATTATCGATAGTCCATATCTCGGAAACTATAAGAGATAATTCAATTTGGCAACCGGCAATGTAATTAGCATGCCGGATATTACTTGGAATGTGAATTGGAACGAAATCGCCAATAGATAAGACCATTTTACAATTTGGGCCCAAGTTAGAAGCAGAGCCTAAGGTGTAAATTATCGATAGTCCATATCTCGGAAACTATAAGAGATAATGCAATTTGGCAACCGGCAATGTAATTAGCATGGTGAATATTACTTGGAATGTGAATTGGAACGAAATCGCCAATAGATAAGACCATTTTACAATTTGGGCCCAAGTTAGAAGCAGAGCCTAAGGTGTAAATTATCGATAGTCCATATCTCGGAAACTATAAGAGATAATGCAATTTGGCAACCGGCAATGTAATTAGCATGCCGAATATTACTTGGAATGTGAATTGGAACGAAATCGCCAATAGATAAGACCATTTTACAATTTGGGCCCAAGTTAGAAGCAGAGCCTAAGGTGTAAATTATCGATAGTCCATATCTCGGAAACTATAAGAGATAATGCAATTTGGCAACCGGCAATGTAATTAGCATGCCGAATATTACTTGGAATGTGAATTGGAACGAAATCGCCAATAGATAAGACCATTTTACAATTTGGGCCCAAGTTAGAAGCAGAGCCTAAGGTGTAAATTATCGATAGTCCATATCTCGGAAACTATAAGAGATAATGCAATTTGGCAACCGGCAATGTAATTAGCATGCCGAATATTACTTGGAATGTGAATTGGAACGAAATCGCCAATAGATAAGACCATTTTACAATTTGGGCCCAAGTTAGAAGCAGAGCCTAAGGTGTAAATTATTGATAGTCCATATCTCGGAAACTATAAGAGATAATGCAATTTCGCAACCGGCAATGTAATTAGCATGCCGAATATCACTTGGAATGTGAATTGGGACGAAATCGCCAATAGATAAGACCATTTTACAATTTGGGCCCAAGTTAGAAGCAGAGCCTAAGGTGTAAATTATCGATAGTCCATATCTCGGAAACTATAAGAGATAATTCAATTTGGCAACCGGCAATGTAATTAGCATGCCGGATATTACTTGGAATGTGAATTGGAACGAAATCGCCAATAGATAAGACCATTTTACAATTTGGGCCCAAGTTAGAAGCAGAGCCTAAGGTGTAAATTATCGATAGTCCATATCTCGGAAACTATAAGAGATAATGCAATTTGGCAACCGGCAATGTAATTAGCATGCCGAATATTACTTGGAATGTGAATTGGAACGAAATCGCCAATAGATAAGACGATTTTACAATTTGGGCCCAAGTTAGAAGCAGAGCCTAAGATGTAAATTATCGATAGTACATATCTCGGAAACTATAAGAGATAATGCAATTTGGCAACCGGCAATGTAATTAGCATGCCGAATATTACTTGGAATGTGAATTGGAACGAAATCGCCAATAGATAAGACCATTTTACAATTTGGGCCCAAGTTAGAAGCAGAGCCTAAGGTGTAAATTATCGATAGTCCATATCTCGGAAACTATAAGAGATAATGCAATTTGGCAACCGGCAATGTAATTAGCATGCCGAATATTACTTGGAATGTGAATTGGAACGAAATCGCCAATAGGTAAGACCATTTTACAATTTGGGCCCAAGTTAGAAGCAGAGCCTAAGGTGTAAATTATCGATAGTCCATATCTCGGAAACTATAAGAGATAATGCAATTTCGCAACCGGCAATGTAATTAGCATGCCGAATATTACTTGGAGTGTGAATTGGAACGAAATCACCAATAGATAAGACCATTTTACAATTTGGGCCCAAGTTAGAAGCAGAGCTTAAGGTGTAAATTATCGATAGTCCATATCTCGGAAACTATAAGAGATAATGCAATTTGGCAACCGGCAATGTAATTAGCATGCCGAATATTACTTGGAATGTGAATTGGAACGAAATCGCCAATAGATAAGACCATTTTACAATTTGGGCCCAAGTTAGAAGCAGAGCCTAAGGTGTAAATTATCGATACTCCATATCTCGGAAACTATAAGAGATAATGCAATTTGGCAACCGGCAATGTAATTAGCATGCCGAATATTACTTGGAATGTGAATTGGAACGAAATCGCCAATAGATAAGACCATTTTACAATTTGGGCCCAAGTTAGAAGCAGAGCCTAAGGTGTAAATTATCGATAGTCCATATCTCGGAAACTATAAGAGATAATGCAATTTGGCAAACGGCAATGTAATTAGCATGCCGAATATTACTTGGAATGTGAATTGGAACGAAATCGCCAATAGATAAGACCATTTTACAATTTGGGCCCAAGTTAGAAGCAGAGCCTAAGGTGTAAATTATCGATAGTCCATATCTCGGAAACTATAAGAGATAATGCAATTTGGCAACCGGCAATGTAATTAGCATGCCGAATATTACTTGGAATGTGAATTGGAACGAAATCGCCAATAGATAAGGCCATTTTAAAATTTGGGCCCAAGTTAGAAGCAGAGCCTAAGGTGTAAATTATTGATAGTCCATATCTCGGAAACTATAAGAGATAATGCAATTTCGCAACCGGCAATGTAATTAGCATGCCGAATATTACTTGGAATGTGAATTGGAACGAAATCGCCAATAGATAAGACCATTTTACAATTTGGGCCCAAGTTAGAAGCAGAGCCTAAGGTGTAAATTATCGATAGTCCATATCTCGGAAACTATAAGAGATAATTCAATTTGGCAACCGGCAATGTAATTAGCATGCCGGATATTACTTGGAATGTGAATTGGAACGAAATCGCCAATAGATAAGACCATTTTACAATTTGGGCCCAAGTTAGAAGCAGAGCCTAAGGTGTAAATTATCGATAGTCCATATCTCGGAAACTATAAGAGATAATACAATTTGGCAACCGGCAATGTAATTAGCATGCCGAATATTACTTGGAATGTGAATTGGAACGAAATCGCCAATAGATAAGACGATTTTACAATTTGGGCCCAAGTTAGAAGCAGAGCCTAAGATGTAAATTATCGATAGTCCATATCTCGGAAACTATAAGAGATAATGCAATTTGGCAACCGGCAATGTAATTAGCATGCCGAATATTACTTGGAATGTGAATTGGAACGAAATCGCCAATAGATAAGACCATTTTACAATTTGGGCCCAAGTTAGAAGCAGAGCCTAAGGTGTAAATTATCGATAGTCCATATCTGGGAAACTATAAGAGATAATGCAATTTGGCAACCGGCAATGTAATTAGCATGCCGGATATTACTTGGAATGTGAATTGGAACGAAATCGCCAATAGATAAGACCATTTTACAATTTGGGCCCAAGTTAGAAGCAGAGCCTAAGGTGTAAATTATCGATAGTCCATATCTCGGAAACTATAAGAGATAATTCAGTTTGGCAACCGGCAATGTAATTAGCATGCCGGATATTACTTGGAATGTGAATTGGAACGAAATCGCCAATAGATAAGACCATTTTACAATTTGGGCCCAAGTTAGAAGCAGAGCCTAAGGTGTAAATTATCGATAGTCCATATCTCGGAAACTATAAGAGATAATGCAATTTGGCAACCGGCAATGTAATTAGCATGCCGAATATTACTTGGAATGTGAATTGGAACGAAATCGCCAATAGATAAGACCATTTTACAATTTGGGCCCAAGTTAGAAGCAGAGCCTAAGGTGTAAATAATCGATAGTCCATATCTCGGAAACTATAAGAGATAATGCAATTTGGCAACCGGCAATGTAATTAGCAAGCCGAATATTACTTGGAATGTGAATTGGAACGAAATCGCCAATAGATAAGACCATTTTACAATTTGGGCCCAAGTTAGAAGCAGAGCCTAAGGTGTAAATTATCGATAGTCCATATCTCGGAAACTATAAGAGATAATGCAATTTGGCAACCGGCAATGTAATTAGCATGCCGGATATTACTTGGAATGTGAATTGGAACGAAATCGCCAATAGATAAGACCATTTTACAATTTGGGCCCAAGTTAGAAGCAGAGCCTAAGGTGTAAATTATCGATAGTCCATATCTCGGAAACTATAAGAGATAATGCAATTTGGCAACCGGCAATGTAATTAGCATGCCGAATATTACTTGGAATGTGAATTGGAACGAAATCGCCAATAGATAAGACGATTTTACAATTTGGGCCCAAGTTAGAAGCAGAGCCTAAGATGTAAATTATCGATAGTCCATATCTCGGAAACTATAAGAGATAATGCAATTTGGCAACCGGCAATGTAATTAGCATGCCGAATATTACTTCGAATGTGAATTGGAACGAAATCGCCAATAGATAAGACCATTTTACAATTTGGGCCCAAGTTAGAAGCAGAGCCTAAGGTGTAAATTATTGATAGTCCATATCTCGGAAACTATAAGAGATAATGCAATTTCGCAACCGGCAATGTAATTAGCATGCCGAATATTACTTGGAGTGTGAATTGGAACGAAATCGCCAATAGATAAGACCATTTTACAATTTGGGCCCAAGTTAGAAGCAGAGCCTAAGGTGTAAATTATCGATAGTCCATATCTCGGAAACTATAAGAGATAATGCAATTTGGCAACCGGCAATGTAATTAGCATGCCGAATATTACTTGGAATGTGAATTGGAACGAAATCGCCAATAGATAAAACCATTTTACAATTTGGGCCCAAGTTAGAAGCAGAGCCTAAGGTGTAAATTATCGATAGTCCATATCTCGGAAACTATAAGAGATAATGCAATTTGGCAACCGGCAATGTAATTAGCATGCCGAATATTACTTGGAATGTGAATTGGAACGAAATCGTCAATAGATAAGACCATTTTACAATTTGGGCCCAAGTTAGAAGCAGAGCCTAAGGTGTAAATTATCGATAGTCCATATCTCGGAAACTATAAGAGATAATGCAATTTGGCAACCGGCAATGTAATTAGCATGCCGAATATTACTTGGAATGTGAATTGGAACGAAATCGCCAATAGATAAGACCATTTTACAATTTGGGCCCAAGTTAGAAGCAGAGCCTAAGGTGTAAATTATTGATAGTCCATATCTCGGAAACTATAAGAGATAATGCAATTTCGCAACCGGCAATGTAATTAGCATGCCGAATATTACTTGGAGTGTGAATTGGAACGAAATCGCCAATAGATAAGACCATTTTACAATTTGGGCCCAAGTTAGAAGCAGAGCCTAAGGTGTAAATTATCGATAGTCCATATCTCGGAAACTATAAGAGATAATGCAATTTGGCAACCGGCAATGTAATTAGCATGCCGAATATTACTTGGAATGTGAATTGGAACGAAATCGCCAATAGATAAAACCATTTTACAATTTGGGCCCAAGTTAGAAGCAGAGCCTAAGGTGTAAATTATCGATAGTCCATATCTCGGAAACTATAAGAGATAATGCAATTTGGCAACCGGCAATGTAATTAGCATGCCGAATATTACTTGGAATGTGAATTGGAACGAAATCGTCAATAGATAAGACCATTTTACAATTTGGGCCCAAGTTAGAAGCAGAGCCTAAGGTGTAAATTATTGATAGTCCATATCTCGGAAACTATAAGAGATAATGCAATTTCGCAACCGGCAATGTAATTAGCATGCCGAATATCACTTGGAATGTGAATTGGGACGAAATCGCCAATAGATAAGACCATTTTACAATTTGGGCCCAAGTTAGAAGCAGAGCCTAAGGTGTAAATTATCGATAGTCCATATCTCGGAAACTATAAGAGATAATGCAATTTGGCAACCGGCAATGTAATTAGCATGCCGAATATTACTTGGAATGTGAATTGGAACGAAATCGCCAATAGATAAGACCATTTTACAATTTGGGCCCAAGTTAGAAGCAGAGCCTAAGGTGTAAATTATCGATAGTCCATATCTCGGAAACTATAAGAGATAATGCAATTTGGCAACCGGCAATGTAATTAGCATGCCGAATATTACTTGGAATGTGAATTGGAACGAAATCGCCAATAGGTAAGACCATTTTACAATTTGGGCCCAAGTTAGAAGCAGAGCCTAAGGTGTAAATAATCGATAGTCCATATCTCGGAAACTATAAGAGATAATGCAATTTGGCAACCGGCAATGTAATTAGCATGCCGAATATTACTTGGAATGTGAATTGGAACGAAATCGCCAATAGATAAGACCATTTTAAAATTTGGGCCCAAGTTAGAAGCAGAGCCTAAGGTGTAAATTATCGATAGTCCATATCTCGGAAACTATAAGAGATAATGCAATTTGGCAACCGGCAATGTAATTAGCATGCCGAATATTACTTGGAATGTGAATTGGAACGGAATCGCCAATAGATAAGACCATTTTACAATTTGGGCCCAAGTTAGAAGCAGAGCCTAAGGTGTAAATTATTGATAGTCCATATCTCGGAAGCTATAAGAGATAGTGCAATTTGGCAACCGGCAATGTAATTAGCATGCCGAATATTACTTGGAATGTGAATTGGAACGAAATCGCCAATAGAGAAGACCATTTTACAATTTGGGCCCAAGTTAGAAGCAGAGCCTAAGGTGTAAATTATCGATAGTCCATATCTCGGAAACTATAAGAGATAATGCAATTTGGCAACCGGCAATGTAATTAGCATGCCGAATATTACTTGGAATGTGAATTGGAACGAAATCGCCAATAGATAAGACCATTTTACAATTTGGGCCCAAGTTAGAAGCAGAGCCTAAGGTGTAAATTATCGATAGTCCATATCTCGGAAACTATAAGAGGTAATGCAATTTGGCAACCGGCAATGTAATTAGCATGCCGAATATTACTTGGAATGTGAATTGGAACGAAATCGCCAATAGAGAAGACCATTTTACAATTTGGGCCCAAGTTAGAAGCAGAGCCTAAGGTGTAAATTATCGATAGTCCATATCTCGGAAACTATAAGAGATAATGCAATTTGGCAACCGGCAATGTAATTAGCATGCCGAATATTACTTGGAATGTGAATTGGAACGAAATCGCCAATAGATAAGACCATTTTACAATTTGGGCCCAAGTTAGAAGCAGAGCCTAAGGTGTAAATTATCGATAGTCCATATCTCGGAAACTATAAGAGATAATGCAATTTGGCAACCGGCAATGTAATTAGCACGCCGAATATTACTTGGAATGTGAATTGGAACGAAATCGCCAATAGATAAGACCATTTAACAATTTGGGCCCAAGTTAGAAGCAGAGCCTAAGGTGTAAATTATCGATAGTCCATATCTCGGAAACTATAAGAGATAATGCAATTTGGCAACCGGCAATGTAATTAGCATGCCGAATATTACTTGGAATGTGAATTGGAACGAAATCGCCAATAGATAAGACCATTTTACAATTTGGGCCCAAGTTAGAAGCAGAGCCTAAGGTGTAAATTATTGATAGTCCATATCTCGGAAACTATAAGAGATAATGCAATTTCGCAACCGGCAATGTAATTAGCATGCCGAATATCACTTGGAATGTGAATTGGGACGAAATCGCCAATATATAAGACCATTTTACAATTTGGGCCCAAGTTAGAAGCAGAGCCTAAGGTGTAAATTATCGATAGTCCATATCTCGGAAACTATAAGAGATAATTCAATTTGGCAACCGGCAATGTAATTAGCATGCCGGATATTACTTGGAATGTGAATTGGAACGAAATCGCCAATAGATAAGACCATTTTACAATTTGGGCCCAAGTTAGAAGCAGAGCCTAAGGTGTAAATTATCGATAGTCCATATCTCGGAAACTATAAGAGATAATGCAATTTGGCAACCGGCAATGTAATTAGCATGGTGAATATTACTTGGAATGTGAATTGGAACGAAATCGCCAATAGATAAGACCATTTTACAATTTGGGCCCAAGTTAGAAGCAGAGCCTAAGGTGTAAATTATCGATAGTCCATATCTCGGAAACTATAAGAGATAATGCAATTTGGCAACCGGCAATGTAATTAGCATGCCGAATATTACTTGGAATGTGAATTGGAACGAAATCGCCAATAGATAAGACCATTTTACAATTTGGGCCCAAGTTAGAAGCAGAGCCTAAGGTGTAAATTATCGATAGTCCATATCTCGGAAACTATAAGAGATAATGCAATTTGGCAACCGGCAATGTAATTAGCATGCCGAATATTACTTGGAATGTGAATTGGAACGAAATCGCCAATAGATAAGACCATTTTACAATTTGGGCCCAAGTTAGAAGCAGAGCCTAAGGTGTAAATTATCGATAGTCCATATCTCGGAAACTATAAGAGATAATGCAATTTGGCAACCGGCAATGTAATTAGCATGCCGAATATTACTTGGAATGTGAATTGGAACGAAATCGCCAATAGATAAGACCATTTTACAATTTGGGCCCAAGTTAGAAGCAGAGCCTAAGGTGTAAATTATTGATAGTCCATATCTCGGAAACTATAAGAGATAATGCAATTTCGCAACCGGCAATGTAATTAGCATGCCGAATATCACTTGGAATGTGAATTGGGACGAAATCGCCAATAGATAAGACCATTTTACAATTTGGGCCCAAGTTAGAAGCAGAGCCTAAGGTGTAAATTATCGATAGTCCATATCTCGGAAACTATAAGAGATAATTCAATTTGG
Source organism: Rhynchophorus ferrugineus (assembly GCF_030347505.1). Lineage (NCBI taxonomy): Eukaryota > Metazoa > Arthropoda > Insecta > Coleoptera > Curculionidae > Rhynchophorus > Rhynchophorus ferrugineus. The sequence goes on along the minus strand of NW_027472983.1, from coordinate 35,059 downwards.
CAACCGGCAATGTAATTAGCATGCCGGATATTACTTGGAATGTGAATTGGAACGAAATCGCCAATAGATAAGACCATTTTACAATTTGGGCCCAAGTTAGAAGCAGAGCCTAAGGTGTAAATTATCGATAGTCCATATCTCGGAAACTATAAGAGATAATGCAATTTGGCAACCGGCAATGTAATTAGCATGCCGAATATTACTTGGAATGTGAATTGGAACGAAATCGCCAATAGATAAGACGATTTTACAATTTGGGCCCAAGTTAGAAGCAGAGCCTAAGATGTAAATTATCGATAGTACATATCTCGGAAACTATAAGAGATAATGCAATTTGGCAACCGGCAATGTAATTAGCATGCCGAATATTACTTGGAATGTGAATTGGAACGAAATCGCCAATAGATAAGACCATTTTACAATTTGGGCCCAAGTTAGAAGCAGAGCCTAAGGTGTAAATTATCGATAGTCCATATCTCGGAAACTATAAGAGATAATGCAATTTGGCAACCGGCAATGTAATTAGCATGCCGAATATTACTTGGAATGTGAATTGGAACGAAATCGCCAATAGGTAAGACCATTTTACAATTTGGGCCCAAGTTAGAAGCAGAGCCTAAGGTGTAAATTATCGATAGTCCATATCTCGGAAACTATAAGAGATAATTCAATTTGGCAACCGGCAATGTAATTAGCATGCCGGATATTACTTGGAATGTGAATTGGAACGAAATCGCCAATAGATAAGACCATTTTACAATTTGGGCCCAAGTTAGAAGCAGAGCCTAAGGTGTAAATTACCGATAGTCCATATCTCGGAAACTATAAGAGATAATGCAATTTGGCAACCGGCAATGTAATTAGCATGCCGAATATTACTTGGAATGTGAATTGGAACGAAATCGCCAATAGATAAGACGATTTTACAATTTGGGCCCAAGTTAGAAGCAGAGCCTAAGGTGTAAATTATCGATAGTCCATATCTCGGAAACTATAAGAGATAATGCAATTTGGCAACCGGCAATGTAATTAGCATGCCGAATATTACTTGGAATGTGAATTGGAACGAAATCGATAATAGATAAGACCATTTTACAATTTGGGCCCAAGTTAGAAGCAGAGCCTAAGGTGTAAATTATCGATAGTCCATATCTCGGAAACTATAAGAGATAATGCAATTTGGCAACCGGCAATGTAATTAGCATGCCGAATATTACTTGGAATGTGAATTGGAACGAAATCGCCAATAGGTAAGACCATTTTACAATTTGGGCCCATGTTAGAAGCAGAGCCTAAGGTGTAAATTATCGATAGTCCATATCTCGGAAACTATAAGAGATAATTCAATTTGGCAACCGGCAATGTAATTAGCATGCCGAATATTACTTGGACTGTGAATTGGAACGAAATCGCCAATAGATAAGACCATTTTACAATTTGGGCCCAAGTTAGAAGCAGAGCCTAAGGTGTAAATTATCGATAGTCCATATCTCGGAAACTATAAGAGATAATGCAATTTGGCAACCGGCAATGTAATTAGCATGCCGAATATTACTTGGAATGTGAATTGGAACGAAATCGCCAATAGATAAGACCATTTTACAATTTGGGCCCAAGTTAGAAGCAGAGCCTAAGGTGTAAATTATCGATAGTCCATATCTCGGAAACTATAAGAGATAATGCAATTTGGCAACCGGCAATGTAATTAGCATGCCGAATATTAATTGGAATGTGAATTGGAACGAAATCGCCAATAGATAAGACCATTTTACAATTTGGGCCCAAGTTAGAAGTAGAGCCTAAGGTGTAAATTATCGATAGTCCATATCTCGGAAACTATAAGAGATAATGCAATTTGGCAACCGGCAATGTAATTAGCATGCCGAATATTACTTGGAATGTGAATTGGAACGAAATCGCCAATAGGTAAGACCATTTTACAATTTGGGCCCAAGTTAGAAGCAGAGCCTAAGGTGTAAATTATCGATAGTCCATATCTCGGAAACTATAAGAGATAATGCAATTTGGCAACCGGCAATGTAATTAGCATGCCGAATATTACTTGGAATGTGAATTGGAACGAAATCGCCAATAGATAAGACCATTTTACAATTTGGGCCCAAGTTAGAAGCAGAGCCTAAGGTGTAAATTATCGATAGTCCATATCTCGGAAACTATAAGAGATAATGCAATTTGGCAACCGGCAATGTAATTAGCATGCCGAATATTACTTGGAATGTGAATTGGAACGAAATCGCCAATAGATAAGACCATTTTACAATTTGGGCCCAAGTTAGAAGCAGAGCCTAAGGTGTAAATTATCGATAGTCCATATCTCGGAAACTATAAGAGATAATGCAATTTGGCAACCGGCAATGTAATTAGCATGCCGAATATTACTTGGAATGTGAATTGGAACGAAATCGCTAATAGATAAGACCATTTTACAATTTGGGCCCAAGTTAGAAGCAGAGCCTAAGGTGTAAATTATCGATAGTCCATATCTCGGAAACTATAAGAGATAATGCAATTTGGCAACCGGCAATGTAATTAGCATGCCGAATATTACTTGGAATGTGAATTGGAACGAAATCGCCAATAGATAAGACCATTTTACAATTTGGGCCCAAGTTAGAAGCAGAGCCTAAGGTGTAAATTATTGATAGTCCATATCTCGGAAACTATAAGAGATAATGCAATTTCGCAACCGGCAATGTAATTAGCATGCCGAATATTACTTGGAGTGTGAATTGGAACGAAATCACCAATAGATAAGACCATTTTACAATTTGGGCCCAAGTTAGAAGCAGAGCTTAAGGTGTAAATTATCGATAGTCCATATCTCGGAAACTATAAGAGATAATGCAATTTGGCAACCGGCAATGTAATTAGCATGCCGAATATTACTTGGAATGTGAATTGGAACGAAATCGCCAATAGATAAGACCATTTTACAATTTGGGCCCAAGTTAGAAGCAGAGCCTAAGGTGTAAATTATCGATACTCCATATCTCGGAAACTATAAGAGATAATGCAATTTGGCAACCGGCAATGTAATTAGCATGCCGAATATTACTTGGAATGTGAATTGGAACGAAATCGCCAATAGATAAGACCATTTTACAATTTGGGCCCAAGTTAGAAGCAGAGCCTAAGGTGTAAATTATCGATAGTCCATATCTCGGAAACTATAAGAGATAATGCAATTTGGCAAACGGCAATGTAATTAGCATGCCGAATATTACTTGGAATGTGAATTGGAACGAAATCGCCAATAGATAAGACCATTTTACAATTTGGGCCCAAGTTAGAAGCAGAGCCTAAGGTGTAAATTATCGATAGTCCATATCTCGGAAACTATAAGAGATAATGCAATTTGGCAACCGGCAATGTAATTAGCATGCCGAATATTACTTGGAATGTGAATTGGAACGAAATCGCCAATAGATAAGGCCATTTTAAAATTTGGGCCCAAGTTAGAAGCAGAGCCTAAGGTGTAAATTATTGATAGTCCATATCTCGGAAACTATAAGAGATAATGCAATTTCGCAACCGGCAATGTAATTAGCATGCCGAATATTACTTGGAATGTGAATTGGAACGAAATCGCCAATAGATAAGACCATTTTACAATTTGGGCCCAAGTTAGAAGCAGAGCCTAAGGTGTAAATTATCGATAGTCCATATCTCGGAAACTATAAGAGATAATGCAATTTGGCAACCGGCAATGTAATTAGCATGCCGAATATTAATTGGAATGTGAATTGGAACGAAATCGCCAATAGATAAGACCATTTTACAATTTGGGCCCAAGTTAGAAGTAGAGCCTAAGGTGTAAATTATCGATAGTCCATATCTCGGAAACTATAAGAGATAATGCAATTTGGCAACCGGCAATGTAATTAGCATGCCGAATATTACTTGGAATGTGAATTGGAACGAAATCGCCAATAGGTAAGACCATTTTACAATTTGGGCCCAAGTTAGAAGCAGAGCCTAAGGTGTAAATTATCGATAGTCCATATCTCGGAAACTATAAGAGATAATGCAATTTGGCAACCGGCAATGTAATTAGCATGCCGAATATTACTTGGAATGTGAATTGGAACGAAATCGCCAATAGATAAGACCATTTTACAATTTGGGCCCAAGTTAGAAGCAGAGCCTAAGGTGTAAATTATCGATAGTCCATATCTCGGAAACTATAAGAGATAATGCAATTTGGCAACCGGCAATGTAATTAGCATGCCGAATATTACTTGGAATGTGAATTGGAACGAAATCGCCAATAGATAAGACCATTTTACAATTTGGGCCCAAGTTAGAAGCAGAGCCTAAGGTGTAAATTATCGATAGTCCATATCTCGGAAACTATAAGAGATAATGCAATTTGGCAACCGGCAATGTAATTAGCATGCCGAATATTACTTGGAATGTGAATTGGAACGAAATCGCTAATAGATAAGACCATTTTACAATTTGGGCCCAAGTTAGAAGCAGAGCCTAAGGTGTAAATTATCGATAGTCCATATCTCGGAAACTATAAGAGATAATGCAATTTGGCAACCGGCAATGTAATTAGCATGCCGAATATTACTTGGAATGTGAATTGGAACGAAATCGCCAATAGATAAGACCATTTTACAATTTGGGCCCAAGTTAGAAGCAGAGCCTAAGGTGTAAATTATTGATAGTCCATATCTCGGAAACTATAAGAGATAATGCAATTTCGCAACCGGCAATGTAATTAGCATGCCGAATATTACTTGGAGTGTGAATTGGAACGAAATCACCAATAGATAAGACCATTTTACAATTTGGGCCCAAGTTAGAAGCAGAGCTTAAGGTGTAAATTATCGATAGTCCATATCTCGGAAACTATAAGAGATAATGCAATTTGGCAACCGGCAATGTAATTAGCATGCCGAATATTACTTGGAATGTGAATTGGAACGAAATCGCCAATAGATAAGACCATTTTACAATTTGGGCCCAAGTTAGAAGCAGAGCCTAAGGTGTAAATTATCGATACTCCATATCTCGGAAACTATAAGAGATAATGCAATTTGGCAACCGGCAATGTAATTAGCATGCCGAATATTACTTGGAATGTGAATTGGAACGAAATCGCCAATAGATAAGACCATTTTACAATTTGGGCCCAAGTTAGAAGCAGAGCCTAAGGTGTAAATTATCGATAGTCCATATCTCGGAAACTATAAGAGATAATGCAATTTGGCAAACGGCAATGTAATTAGCATGCCGAATATTACTTGGAATGTGAATTGGAACGAAATCGCCAATAGATAAGACCATTTTACAATTTGGGCCCAAGTTAGAAGCAGAGCCTAAGGTGTAAATTATCGATAGTCCATATCTCGGAAACTATAAGAGATAATGCAATTTGGCAACCGGCAATGTAATTAGCATGCCGAATATTACTTGGAATGTGAATTGGAACGAAATCGCCAATAGATAAGGCCATTTTAAAATTTGGGCCCAAGTTAGAAGCAGAGCCTAAGGTGTAAATTATTGATAGTCCATATCTCGGAAACTATAAGAGATAATGCAATTTCGCAACCGGCAATGTAATTAGCATGCCGAATATTACTTGGAATGTGAATTGGAACGAAATCGCCAATAGATAAGACCATTTTACAATTTGGGCCCAAGTTAGAAGCAGAGCCTAAGGTGTAAATTATCGATAGTCCATATCTCGGAAACTATAAGAGATAATTCAATTTGGCAACCGGCAATGTAATTAGCATGCCGGATATTACTTGGAATGTGAATTGGAACGAAATCGCCAATAGATAAGACCATTTTACAATTTGGGCCCAAGTTAGAAGCAGAGCCTAAGGTGTAAATTATCGATAGTCCATATCTCGGAAACTATAAGAGATAATACAATTTGGCAACCGGCAATGTAATTAGCATGCCGAATATTACTTGGAATGTGAATTGGAACGAAATCGCCAATAGATAAGACGATTTTACAATTTGGGCCCAAGTTAGAAGCAGAGCCTAAGATGTAAATTATCGATAGTCCATATCTCGGAAACTATAAGAGATAATGCAATTTGGCAACCGGCAATGTAATTAGCATGCCGAATATTACTTGGAATGTGAATTGGAACGAAATCGCCAATAGATAAGACCATTTTACAATTTGGGCCCAAGTTAGAAGCAGAGCCTAAGGTGTAAATTATCGATAGTCCATATCTCGGAAACTATAAGAGATAATGCAATTTGGCAACCGGCAATGTAATTAGCATGCCGGATATTACTTGGAATGTGAATTGGAACGAAATCGCCAATAGATAAGACCATTTTACAATTTGGGCCCAAGTTAGAAGCAGAGCCTAAGGTGTAAATTATCGATAGTCCATATCTCGGAAACTATAAGAGATAATTCAGTTTGGCAACCGGCAATGTAATTAGCATGCCGGATATTACTTGGAATGTGAATTGGAACGAAATCGCCAATAGATAAGACCATTTTACAATTTGGGCCCAAGTTAGAAGCAGAGCCTAAGGTGTAAATTATCGATAGTATATATCTCGGAAACTATAAGAGATAATGCAATTTGGCAACCGGCAATGTAATTAGCATGCCGAATATTACTTGGAATGTGAATTGGAACGAAATCGCCAATAGATAAGACCATTTTACAATTTGGGCCCAAGTTAGAAGCAGAGCCTAAGGTGTAAATAATCGATAGTCCATATCTCGGAAACTATAAGAGATAATGCAATTTGGCAACCGGCAATGTAATTAGCAAGCCGAATATTACTTGGAATGTGAATTGGAACGAAATCGCCAATAGATAAGACCATTTTACAATTTGGGCCCAAGTTAGAAGCAGAGCCTAAGGTGTAAATTATCGATAGTCCATATCTCGGAAACTATAAGAGATAATGCAATTTGGCAACCGGCAATGTAATTAGCATGCCGGATATTACTTGGAATGTGAATTGGAACGAAATCGCCAATAGATAAGACCATTTTACAATTTGGGCCCAAGTTAGAAGCAGAGCCTAAGGTGTAAATTATCGATAGTCCATATCTCGGAAACTATAAGAGATAATGCAATTTGGCAACCGGCAATGTAATTAGCATGCCGAATATTACTTGGAATGTGAATTGGAACGAAATCGCCAATAGATAAGACGATTTTACAATTTGGGCCCAAGTTAGAAGCAGAGCCTAAGATGTAAATTATCGATAGTCCATATCTCGGAAACTATAAGAGATAATGCAATTTGGCAACCGGCAATGTAATTAGCATGCCGAATATTACTTGGAATGTGAATTGGAACGAAATCGCCAATAGATAAGACCATTTTACAATTTGGGCCCAAGTTAGAAGCAGAGCCTAAGGTGTAAATTATCGATAGTCCATATCTCGGAAACTATAAGAGATAATGCAATTTGGCAACCGGCAATGTAATTAGCATGCCGGATATTACTTGGAATGTGAATTGGAACGAAATCGCCAATAGATAAGACCATTTTACAATTTGGGCCCAAGTTAGAAGCAGAGCCTAAGGTGTAAATTATCGATAGTCCATATCTCGGAAACTATAAGAGATAATTCAATTTGGCAACCGGCAATGTAATTAGCATGCCGGATATTACTTGGAATGTGAATTGGAACGAAATCGCCCATAGATAAGACCATTTTACAATTTGGGCCCAAGTTAGAAGCAGAGCCTAAGGTGTAAATTATCGATAGTCCATATCTCGGAAATTATAAGAGATAATGCAATTTGGCAAACGGCAATGTAATTAGCATGCCGAATATTACTTGGAATGTGAATTGGAACGAAATCGCCAATAGATAAGACCATTTTACAATTTGGGCCCAAGTTAGAAGCAGAGCCTAAGGTGTAAATTATCGATAGTCCATATCTCGGAAACTATAAGAGATAATGCAATTTGGCAACCGGCAATGTAATTAGCATGCCGAATATTACTTGGAATGTGAATTGGAACGAAATCGCCAATAGATAAGGCCATTTTAAAATTTGGGCCCAAGTTAGAAGCAGAGCCTAAGGTGTAAATTATTGATAGTCCATATCTCGGAAACTATAAGAGATAATGCAATTTCGCAACCGGCAATGTAATTAGCATGCCGAATATTACTTGGAATGTGAATTGGAACGAAATCGCCAATAGATAAGACCATTTTACAATTTGGGCCCAAGTTAGAAGCAGAGCCTAAGGTGTAAATTATCGATAGTCCATATCTCGGAAACTATAAGAGATAATTCAATTTGGCAACCGGCAATGTAATTAGCATGCCGGATATTACTTGGAATGTGAATTGGAACGAAATCGCCAATAGATAAGACCATTTTACAATTTGGGCCCAAGTTAGAAGCAGAGCCTAAGGTGTAAATTATCGATAGTCCATATCTCGGAAACTATAAGAGATAATACAATTTGGCAACCGGCAATGTAATTAGCATGCCGAATATTACTTGGAATGTGAATTGGAACGAAATCGCCAATAGATAAGACGATTTTACAATTTGGGCCCAAGTTAGAAGCAGAGCCTAAGATGTAAATTATCGATAGTCCATATCTCGGAAACTATAAGAGATAATGCAATTTGGCAACCGGCAATGTAATTAGCATGCCGAATATTACTTGGAATGTGAATTGGAACGAAATCGCCAATAGATAAGACCATTTTACAATTTGGGCCCAAGTTAGAAGCAGAGCCTAAGGTGTAAATTATCGATAGTCCATATCTCGGAAACTATAAGAGATAATGCAATTTGGCAACCGGCAATGTAATTAGCATGCCGGATATTACTTGGAATGTGAATTGGAACGAAATCGCCAATAGATAAGACCATTTTACAATTTGGGCCCAAGTTAGAAGCAGAGCCTAAGGTGTAAATTATCGATAGTCCATATCTCGGAAACTATAAGAGATAATTCAGTTTGGCAACCGGCAATGTAATTAGCATGCCGGATATTACTTGGAATGTGAATTGGAACGAAATCGCCAATAGATAAGACCATTTTACAATTTGGGCCCAAGTTAGAAGCAGAGCCTAAGGTGTAAATTATCGATAGTCCATATCTCGGAAACTATAAGAGATAATGCAATTTGGCAACCGGCAATGTAATTAGCATGCCGAATATTACTTGGAATGTGAATTGGAACGAAATCGCCAATAGATAAGACCATTTTACAATTTGGGCCCAAGTTAGAAGCAGAGCCTAAGGTGTAAATAATCGATAGTCCATATCTCGGAAACTATAAGAGATAATGCAATTTGGCAACCGGCAATGTAATTAGCAAGCCGAATATTACTTGGAATGTGAATTGGAACGAAATCGCCAATAGATAAGACCATTTTACAATTTGGGCCCAAGTTAGAAGCAGAGCCTAAGGTGTAAATTATCGATAGTCCATATCTCGGAAACTATAAGAGATAATGCAATTTGGCAACCGGCAATGTAATTAGCATGCCGGATATTACTTGGAATGTGAATTGGAACGAAATCGCCAATAGATAAGACCATTTTACAATTTGGGCCCAAGTTAGAAGCAGAGCCTAAGGTGTAAATTATCGATAGTCCATATCTCGGAAACTATAAGAGATAATGCAATTTGGCAACCGGCAATGTAATTAGCATGCCGAATATTACTTGGAATGTGAATTGGAACGAAATCGCCAATAGATAAGACGATTTTACAATTTGGGCCCAAGTTAGAAGCAGAGCCTAAGATGTAAATTATCGATAGTCCATATCTCGGAAACTATAAGAGATAATGCAATTTGGCAACCGGCAATGTAATTAGCATGCCGAATATTACTTGGAATGTGAATTGGAACGAAATCGCCAATAGATAAGACCATTTTACAATTTGGGCCCAAGTTAGAAGCAGAGCCTAAGGTGTAAATTATCGATAGTCCATATCTCGGAAACTATAAGAGATAATGCAATTTGGCAACCGGCAATGTAATTAGCATGCCGGATATTACTTGGAATGTGAATTGGAACGAAATCGCCAATAGATAAGACCATTTTACAATTTGGGCCCAAGTTAGAAGCAGAGCCTAAGGTGTAAATTATCGATAGTCCATATCTCGGAAACTATAAGAGATAATTCAATTTGGCAACCGGCAATGTAATTAGCATGCCGGATATTACTTGGAATGTGAATTGGAACGAAATCGCCCATAGATAAGACCATTTTACAATTTGGGCCCAAGTTAGAAGCAGAGCCTAAGGTGTAAATTATCGATAGTCCATATCTCGGAAACTATAAGAGATAATGCAATTTGGCAACCGGCAATGTAATTAGCATGCCGAATATTACTTGGAATGTGAATTGGAACGAAATCGCCAATAGATAAGACCATTTTACAATTTGGGCCCAAGTTAGAAGCAGAGCCTAAGGTGTAAATAATCGAGAGTCCATATCTCGGAAACTATAAGAGATAATGCAATTTGGCAACCGGCAATGTAATTAGCAAGCCGAATATTACTTGGAATGTGAATTGGAACGAAATCGCCAATAGGTAAGACCATTTTACAATTTGGGCCCAAGTTAGAAGCAGAGCCTAAGGTGTAAATTACCGATAGTCCATATCTCGGAAACTATAAGAGATAATGCAATTTGGCAACCGGCAATGTAATTAGCATGCCGAATATTACTTGGAATGTGAATTGGAACGAAATCGCCAATAGATAAGACGATTTTACAATTTGGGCCCAAGTTAGAAGCAGAGCCTAAGGTGTAAATTATCGATAGTCCATATCTCGGAAACTATAAGAGATAATGCAATTTGGCAACCGGCAATGTAATTAGCATGCCGAATATTACTTGGAATGTGAATTGGAACGGAATCGCCAATAGAGAAGACCATTTTACAATTTGGGCCCAAGTTAGAAGCAGAGCCTAAGGTGTAAATTATCGATAGTCCATATCTCGGAAACTATAAGAGATAATGCAATTTGGCAACCGGCAATGTAATTAGCATGCCGGATATTACTTGGAATGTGAATTGGAACGAAATCGCCAATAGATAAGACCATTTTACAATTTGGGCCCAAGTTAGAAGCAGAGCCTAAGGTGTAAATTATCGATAGTCCATATCTCGGAAACTATAAGAGATAATGCAATTTGGCAACCGGCAATGTAATTAGCATGCCGAATATTACTTGGAATGTGAATTGGAACGAAATCGCCAATAGATAAGACCATTTTACAATTTGGGCCCAAGTTAGAAGCAGAGCCTAAGGTGTAAATAATCGATAGTCCATATCTCGGAAACTATAAGAGATAATGCAATTTGGCAACCGGCAATGTAATTAGCAAGCCGAATATTACTTGGAATGTGAATTGGAACGAAATCGCCAATAGATAAGACCATTTTACAATTTGGGCCCAAGTTAGAAGCAGAGCCTAAGGTGTAAATTATCGATAGTCCATATCTCGGAAACTATAAGAGATAATGCAATTTGGCAACCGGCAATGTAATTAGCATGCCGGATATTACTTGGAATGTGAATTGGAACGAAATCGCCAATAGATAAGACCATTTTACAATTTGGGCCCAAGTTAGAAGCAGAGCCTAAGGTGTAAATTATCGATAGTCCATATCTCGGAAACTATAAGAGATAATGCAATTTGGCAACCGGCAATGTAATTAGCATGCCGAATATTACTTGGAATGTGAATTTTAACGAAATCGCCAATAGATAAGACGATTTTACAATTTGGGCCCAAGTTAGAAGCAGAGCCTAAGATGTAAATTATCGATAGTCCATATCTCGGAAACTATAAGAGATAATGCAATTTGGCAACCGGCAATGTAATTAGCATGCCGAATATTACTTGGAATGTGAATTGGAACGAAATCGCCAATAGATAAGACCATTTTACAATTTGGGCCCAAGTTAGAAGCAGAGCCTAAGGTGTAAATTATCGATAGTCCATATCTCGGAAACTATAAGAGATAATGCAATTTGGCAACCGGCAATGTAATTAGCATGCCGGATATTACTTGGAATGTGAATTGGAACGAAATCGCCAATAGATAAGACCATTTTACAATTTGGGCCCAAGTTAGAAGCAGAGCCTAAGGTGTAAATTATCGATAGTCCATATCTCGGAAACTATAAGAGATAATTCAATTTGGCAACCGGCAATGTAATTAGCATGCCGGATATTACTTGGAATGTGAATTGGAACGAAATCGCCCATAGATAAGACCATTTTACAATTTGGGCCCAAGTTAGAAGCAGAGCCTAAGGTGTAAATTATCGATAGTCCATATCTCGGAAACTATAAGAGATAATGCAATTTGGCAACCGGCAATGTAATTAGCATGCCGAATATTACTTGGAATGTGAATTGGAACGAAATCGCCAATAGATAAGACCATTTTACAATTTGGGCCCAAGTTAGAAGCAGAGCCTAAGGTGTAAATAATCGAGAGTCCATATCTCGGAAACTATAAGAGATAATGCAATTTGGCAACCGGCAATGTAATTAGCAAGCCGAATATTACTTGGAATGTGAATTGGAACGAAATCGCCAATAGGTAAGACCATTTTACAATTTGGGCCCAAGTTAGAAGCAGAGCCTAAGGTGTAAATTACCGATAGTCCATATCTCGGAAACTATAAGAGATAATGCAATTTGGCAACCGGCAATGTAATTAGCATGCCGAATATTACTTGGAATGTGAATTGGAACGAAATCGCCAATAGATAAGACGATTTTACAATTTGGGCCCAAGTTAGAAGCAGAGCCTAAGGTGTAAATTATCGATAGTCCATATCTCGGAAACTATAAGAGATAATGCAATTTGGCAACCGGCAATGTAATTAGCATGCCGAATATTACTTGGAATGTGAATTGGAACGGAATCGCCAATAGAGAAGACCATTTTACAATTTGGGCCCAAGTTAGAAGCAGAGCCTAAGGTGTAAATTATCGATAGTCCATATCTCGGAAACTATAAGAGATAATGCAATTTGGCAACCGGCAATGTAATTAGCATGCCGAATATTACTTGGAATGTGAATTGGAACGAAATCGCCAATAGATAAGACCATTTTACAATTTGGGCCCAAGTTAGAAGCAGAGCCTAAGGTGTAAATTATCGATAGTCCATATCTCGGAAACTATCAGAGATAATTCAATTTTACAACCGGCAATGTAATTAGCATGCCGGATATTACTTGGAATGTGAATTGGAACGAAATCGCCAATAGATAAGACCATTTTACAATTTGGGCCCAAGTTAGAAGCAGAGCCTAAGGTGTAAATTATCGATAGTCCATATCTCGGAAACTATAAGAGATAATGCAATTTGGCAACCGGCAATGTAATTAGCATGCCGAATATTACTTGGAATGTGAATTGGAACGAAATCGCCCATAGATAAGACCATTTTACAATTTGGGCCCAAGTTAGAAGCAGAGCCTAAGGTGTAAATTATCGATAGTCCATATCTCGGAAACTATAAGAGATAATGCAATTTGGCAACCGGCAATGTAATTAGCATGCCGGATATTACTTGGAATGTGAATTGGAACGAAATCGCCAATAGATAAGACCATTTTACAATTTGGGCCCAAGTTAGAAGCAGAGCCTAAGGTGTAAATTATCGATAGTCCATATCTCGGAAACTATAAGAGATAATGCAATTTGGCAACCGGCAATGTAATTAGCATGCCGAATATTACTTGGAATGTGAATTGGAACGAAATCGCCAATAGATAAGACCATTTTACAATTTGGGCCCAAGTTAGAAGCAGAGCCTAAGGTGTAAATTATCGATAGTCCATATCTCGGAAACTATAAGAGATAATGCAATTTGGCAACCGGCAATGTAATTAGCATGCCGGATATTACTTGGAATGTGAATTGGAACGAAATCGCCAATAGATAAGACCATTTTACAATTTGAGCCCAAGTTAGAAGCAGAGCCTAAGGTGTAAATTATCGATAGTCCATATCTCGGAAACTATAAGAGATAATTCAATTTGGCAACCGGCAATGTAATTAGCATGCCGGATATTACTTGGAATGTGAATTGGAACGAAATCGCCAATAGATAAGACCATTTTACAATTTGGGCCCAAGTTAGAAGCAGAGCCTAAGATGTAAATTATCGATAGTCCATATCTCGGAAACTATAAGAGATAATGCAATTTAGCAACCGGCAATGTAATTAGCATGCCGAATATTACTTGGAATGTGAATTGGAACGAAATCGCCAATAGATAAGGCCATTTTAAAATTTGGGCCCAAGTTAGAAGCAGAGCCTAAGGTGTAAATTATTGATAGTCCATATCTCGGAAACTATAAGAGATAATGCAATTTCGCAACCGGCAATGTAATTAGCATGCCGAATATCACTTGGAATGTGAATTGGGACGAAATCGCCAATAGATAAGACCATTTTACAATTTGGGCCCAAGTTAGAAGCAGAGCCTAAGGTGTAAGTTATCGATAGTCCATATCTCGGAAACTATAAGAGATAATGCAATTTGGCAACCGGCAATGTAATTAGCATGCCGAATATTACTTGGAATGTGAATTGGAACGAAATCGCCAATAGATAAGACCATTTTACAATTTGGGCCCAAGTTAGAAGCAGAGCCTAAGATGTAAATTATCGATAGTCCATACCTCGGCAACTATAAGAGATAATGCAATTTGGCAACCGGCAATGTAATTAGCATGCCGAATATTACTTGGAATGTGAATTGGAACGAAATCGCCAATAGATAAGACCATTTTACAATTTTGGCCCAAGTTAGAAGCAGAGCCTAAGGTGTAAATTATCGATAGTCCATATCTCGGAAACTATAAGAGATAATTCAATTTGGCAACCGGCAATGTAATTAGCATGCCGGATATTACTTGGAATGTGAATTGGAACGAAATCGCCAATAGATAAGACCATTTTACAATTTGGGCCCAAGTTAGAAGCAGAGCCTAAGGTGTAAATTATCGATAGTCCATATCTCGGAAACTATAAGAGATAATTCAATTTGGCAACCGGCAATGTAATTAGCATGCGGGATATTACTTGGAATGTGAATTGGAACGAAATCGCCAATAGATAAGACCATTTTACAATTTGGGCCCAAGTTAGAAGCAGAGCCTAAGATGTAAATTATCGATAGTCCATATCTCGGAAACTATAAGAGATAATGCAATTTAGCAACCGGCAATGTAATTAGCATGCCGAATATTACTTGGAATGTGAATTGGAACGAAATCGCCAATAGATAAGGCCATTTTAAAATTTGGGCCCAAGTTAGAAGCAGAGCCTAAGGTGTAAATTATTGATAGTCCATATCTCGGAAACTATAAGAGATAATGCAATTTCGCAACCGGCAATGTAATTAGCATGCCGAATATCACTTGGAATGTGAATTGGGACGAAATCGCCAATAGATAAGACCATTTTACAATTTGGGCCCAAGTTAGAAGCAGAGCCTAAGGTGTAAGTTATCGATAGTCCATATCTCGGAAACTATAAGAGATAATGCAATTTGGCAACCGGCAATGTAATTAGCATGCCGAATATTACTTGGAATGTGAATTGGAACGAAATCGCCAATAGATAAGACCATTTTACAATTTGGGCCCAAGTTAGAAGCAGAGCCTAAGATGTAAATTATCGATAGTCCATACCTCGGCAACTATAAGAGATAATGCAATTTGGCAACCGGCAATGTAATTAGCATGCCGAATATTACTTGGAATGTGAATTGGAACGAAATCGCCAATAGATAAGACCATTTTACAATTTTGGCCCAAGTTAGAAGCAGAGCCTAAGGTGTAAATTATCGATAGTCCATATCTCGGAAACTATAAGAGATAATTCAATTTGGCAACCGGCAATGTAATTAGCATGCCGGATATTACTTGGAATGTGAATTGGAACGAAATCGCCAATAGATAAGACCATTTTACAATTTGGGCCCAAGTTAGAAGCAGAGCCTAAGGTGTAAGTTATCGATAGTCCATATCTCGGAAACTATAAGAGATAATGCAATTTGGCAACCGGCAATGTAATTAGCATGCCGAATATTACTTGGAATGTGAATTGGAACGAAATCGCCAATAGATAAGACCATTTTACAATTTGGGCCCAAGTTAGAAGCAGAGCCTAAGATGTAAATTATCGATAGTCCATACCTCGGCAACTATAAGAGATAATGCAATTTGGCAACCGGCAATGTAATTAGCATGCCGAATATTACTTGGAATGTGAATTGGAACGAAATCGCCAATAGATAAGACCATTTTACAATTTTGGCCCAAGTTAGAAGCAGAGCCTAAGGTGTAAATTATCGATAGTCCATATCTCGGAAACTATAAGAGATAATGCAATTTGGCAACCGGCAATGTAATTAGCATGCCGAATATTACTTGGAATGTGAATTGGAACGAAATCGCCAATAGATAAGACGATTTTACAATTTGGGCCCAAGTTAGAAGCAGAGCCGAAGATGTAAATTATCGATAGTCCATATCTCGGAAACTATAAGAGATAATGCAATTTGGCAACCGGCAATGTAATTAGCATGCCGAATATTACTTGGAATGTGAATTGGAACGAAATCGCCAATAGATAAGACCATTTTACAATTTGGGCCCAAGTTAGAAGCAGAGCCTAAGGTGTAAATTATCGATAGTCCATATCTCGGAAACTATAAGAGATAATGCAATTTGGCAACCGGCAATGTAATTAGCATGCCGAATATTACTTGGAATGTGAATTGGAACGAAATCGCCAATAGATAAGACGATTTTACAATTTGGGCCCAAGTTAGAAGCAGAGCCGAAGATGTAAATTATCGATAGTCCATATCTCGGAAACTATAAGAGATAATGCAATTTGGCAACCGGCAATGTAATTAGCATGCCGAATATTACTTGGAATGTGAATTGGAACGAAATCGCCAATAGATAAGACCATTTTACAATTTGGGCCCAAGTTAGAAGCAGAGCCTAAGGTGTAAATTATCGATAGTCCATATCTCGGAAACTATAAGAGATAATGCAATTTGGCAACCGGCAATGTAATTAGCATGCCGGATATTACTTGGAATGTGAATTGGAACGAAATCGCCAATAGATAAGACCATTTTACAATTTGGGCCCAAGTTAGAAGCAGAGCCTAAGGTGTAAATTATCGATAGTCCATATCTCGGAAACTATAAGAGATAATGCAATTTGGCAACCGGTAATGTAATTAGCATGCCGAATATTACTTGGAATGTGAATTGGAACGAAATCGCCAATAGATAAGACCATTTTACAATTTGGGCCCAAGTTAGAAGCAGGGCCTAAGGTGTAAATAATCGATAGTCCATATCTCGGAAACTATAAGAGATAATGCAATTTGGCAACCGGCAATGTAATTAGCATGCCGGATATTACTTGGAATGTGAATTGGAACGAAATCGCCAATAGATAAGATCATTTTACAATTTGGGCCCAAGTTAGAAGCAGAGCCTAAGGTGTAAATTACCGATAGTCCATATCTCGGAAACTATAAGAGATAATGCAATTTGGCAACCGGCAATGTAATTAGCATGCCGAATATTACTTGGAATGTGAATTGGAACGAAATCGCCAATAGATAAGACGATTTTACAATTTGGGCCCAAGTTAGAAGCAGAGCCTAAGGTGTCTGTCTATCGATAGTCCATATCTCGGAAACTATAAGAGATAATGCAATTTGGCAACCGGCAATGTAATTAGCATGCCGAATATCACTTGGAATGTGATTTGGGACGAAATCGCCAATAGATAAGACCATTTTACAATTTGGGCCCAAGTAGAAGCAGAGCCTAAGGTGTAAATTATCGATAGTCCATATCTCGGAAACTATAAGAGATAATGCAATTTGGCAACCGGCAATGTAATTAGCATGCCGGATATTACTTGGAATGTGAATTGGAACGAAATCGCCAATAGATAAGACCATTTTACAATTTGGGCCCAAGTTAGAAGCAGAGCCTAAGGTGTAAATTACCGATAGTCCATATCTCGGAAACTATAAGAGATAATGCAATTTGGCAACCGGCAATGTAATTAGCATGCCGAATATTACTTGGAATGTGAATTGGAACGAAATCGCCAATAGATAAGACGATTTTACAATTTGGGCCCAAGTTAGAAGCAGAGCCTAAGGTGTCTGTCTATCGATAGTCCATATCTCGGAAACTATAAGAGATAATGCAATTTGGCAACCGGCAATGTAATTAGCATGCCGAATATTACTTGGAATGTGAATTGGAACGAAATCGCCAATAGAGAAGACCATTTTACAATTTGGGCCCAAGTTAGAAGCAGAGTCTAAGGTGTAAATTATCGATAGTCCATATCTCGGAAACTATAAGAGATAATGCAATTTGGCAACCGGCAATGTAATTAGCATGCCGAATATTACTTGGAATGTGAATTGGAACGAAATCGCCAATAGATAAGACCATTTTACAATTTGGGCCCAAGTTAGAAGCAGAGCCTAAGGTGTAAATTATCGATAGTCCATATCTCGGAAACTATAAGAGATAATGCAATTTGGCAACCGGCAATGTAATTAGCATGCCGAATATTACTTGGAATGTGAATTGGAACGAAATCGCCAATAGATAAGGCCATTTTAAAATTTGGGCCCAAGTTAGAAGCAGAGCCTAAGGTGTAAATTATTGATAGTCCATATCTCGGAAACTATAAGAGATAATGCAATTTCGCAACCGGCAATGTAATTAGCATGCCGAATATCACTTGGAATGTGATTTGGGACGAAATCGCCAATAGATAAGACCATTTTACAATTTGGGCCCAAGTTAGAAGCAGAGCCTAAGGTGTAAATTATCGATAGTCCATATCTCGGAAACTATAAGAGATAATGCAATTTGGCAACCGGCAATGTAATTAGCATGCCGGATATTACTTGGAATGTGAATTGGAACGAAATCGCCAATAGATAAGACCATTTTACAATTTGGGCCCAAGTTAGAAGCAGAGCCTAAGGTGTAAATTACCGATAGTCCATATCTCGGAAACTATAAGAGATAATGCAATTTGGCAACCGGCAATGTAATTAGCATGCCGAATATTACTTGGAATGTGAATTGGAACGAAATCGCCAATAGATAAGACGATTTTGCAATTTGGGCCCAAGTTAGAAGCAGAGCCTAAGGTGTAAATTATCGATAGTCCATATCTCGGAAACTATAAGAGATAATGCAATTTGGCAACCGGCAATGTAATTAGCATGCCGAATATTACTTGGAATGTGAATTGGAACGAAATCGCCAATAGAGAAGACCATTTTACAATTTGGGCCCAAGTTAGAAGCAGAGCCTAAGGTGTAAATTATCGATAGTCCATATCTCGGAAACTATAAGAGATAATGCAATTTGGCAACCGGCAATGTAATTAGCATGCCGAATATTACTTGGAATGTGAATTGGAACGAAATCGCCAATAGAGAAGACCATTTTACAATTTGGGCCCAAGTTAGAAGCTGAGCCTAAGGTGTAAATTATCGATAGTCCATATCTCGGAAACTATAAGAGATAATGCAATTTGGCAACCGGCAATGTAATTAGCATGCCGAATATTACTTGGAATGTTAATTGGAACGAAATCGCCAATAGATAAGACCATTTTACAATTTGGGCCCAAGTTAGAAGCAGAGCCTAAGGTGTAAATTATCGATAGTCCATATCTCGGAAACTATAAGAGATAATGCAATTTGGCAACCGGCAATGTAATTAGCATGCCGAATATTACTTGGAATGTGAATTGGAACGAAATCGCCAATAGATAAGACCATTTTACAATTTGGGCCCAAGTTAGAAGCAGAGCCTAAGGTGTAAATTATCGATAGTTCATATCTCGGAAACTATAAGAGATAATGCAATTTGGCAACCGGCAATGTAATTAGCATGCCGGATATTACTTGGAATGTGAATTGGAACGAAATCGCCAATAGATAAGACCATTTTACAATTTGGGCCCAAGTTAGAAGCAGAGCCTAAGGTGTAAATTATCGATAGTCCATATCTCGGAAACTATAAGAGATAATTCAATTTGGCAACCGGCAATGTAATTAGCATGCCGGATATTACTTGGAATGTGAATTGGAACGAAATCGCCAATAGATAAGACCATTTTACAATTTGGGCCCAAGTTAGAAGCAGAGCCTAAGGTGTAAATTATCGATAGTCCATATCTCGGAAACTATAAGAGATAATGCAATTTGGCAACCGGCAATGTAATTAGCATGCCGAATATTACTTGGAATGTGAATTGGAACGAAATCGCCAATAGATAAGACCATTTTACAATTTGGGCCCAAGTTAGAAGCAGAGCCTAAGGTGTAAATTACCGATAGTCCATATCTCGGAAACTATAAGAGATAATGCAATTTGGCAACCGGCAATGTAATTAGCATGCCGAATATTACTTGGAATGTGAATTGGAACGAAATCGCCAATAGATAAGACCATTTTACAATTTGGGCCCAAGTTAGAAGCAGAGCCTAAGGTGTAAATTATCGATAGTCCATATCTCGGAAACTATAAGAGATAATTCAATTTGGCAACCGGCAATGTAATTAGCATGCCGGATATTACTTGGAATGTGAATTGGAACGAAATCGCCAATAGATAAGACCATTTTACAATTTGGGCTCAAGTTAGAAGCAGAGCCTAAGGTGTAAATTACCGATAGTCCATATCTCGGAAACTATAAGAGATAATGCAATTTGGCAACCGGCAATGTAATTAGCATGCCGAATATTACTTGGAATGTGAATTGGAACGAAATCGCCAATAGATAAGACGATTTTACAATTTGGGCCCAAGTTAGAAGCAGAGCCTAAGGTGTAAATTATCGATAGTCCATATCTCGGAAACTATAAGAGATAATGCAATTTGGCAACCGGCAATGTAATTAGCATGCCGAATATTACTTGGAATGTGAATTGGAACGAAATCGCCAATAGAGAAGACCATTTTACAATTTGGGCCCAAGTTAGAAGCAGAGCCTAAGGTGTAAATTATCGATAGTCCATATCTCGGAAACTATTAGAGATAATGCAATTTGGCAACCGGCAATGTAATTAGCATGCCGAATATTACTTGGAATGTGAATTGGAACGAAATCGCCAATAGAGAAGACCATTTTACAATTTGGGCCCAAGTTAGAAGCAGAGCCTAAGGTGTAAATTATCGATAGTCCATATCTCGGAAACTATAAGAGATAATGCAATTTGGCAACCGGCAATGTAATTAGCATGCCGAATATTACTTGGAATGTGAATTGGAACGAAATCGCCAATAGAGAAGACCATTTTACAATTTGGGCCCAAGTTAGAAGCAGAGCCTAAGGTGTAAATTATCGATAGTCCATATCTCGGAAACTATAAGAGATAATGCAATTTGGCAACCGGCAATGTAATTAGCATGCCGAATATTACTTGGAATGTGAATTGGAACGAAATCGCCAATAGATAAGACCATTTTACAATTTGGGCCCAAGTTAGAAGCAGAGCCTAAGGTGTAAAGAATCGATAGTCCATATCTCGGAAACTATAAGAGATAATGCAATTTGGCAACCGGCAATGTAATTAGCAAGCCGAATATTACTTGGAATGTGAATTGGAACGAAATCGCCAATAGGTAAGACCATTTTACAATTTGGGCCCAAGTTAGAAGCAGAGCCTAAGGTGTAAATTATCGATAGTCCATATCTCGGAAACTATAAGAGATAATTCAATTTGGCAACCGGCAATGTAATTAGCATGCCGGATATTACTTGGAATGTGAATTGGAACGAAATCGCCAATAGATAAGACCATTTTACAATTTGGGCCCAAGTTAGAAGCAGAGCCTAAGGTGTAAATTACCGATAGTCCATATCTCGGAAACTATAAGAGATAATGCAATTTGGCAACCGGCAATGTAATTAGCATGCCGAATATTACTTGGAATGTGAATTGGAACGAAATCGCCAATAGATAAGACGATTTTACAATTTGGGCCCAAGTTAGAAGCAGAGCCTAAGGTGTAAATTATCGATAGTCCATATCTCGGAAACTATAAGAGATAATGAAATTTGGCAACCGGCAATGTAATTAGCATGCCGAATATTACTTGGAATGTGAATTGGAACGAAATCGCCAATAGAGAAGACCATTTTACAATTTGGGCCCAAGTTAGAAGCAGAGCCTAAGGTGTAAATTATCGATAGTCCATATCTCGGAAACTATAAGAGATAATGCAATTTGGCAACCGGCAATGTAATTAGCATGCCGAATATTACTTGGAATGTGAATTGGAACGAAATCGCCAATAGATAAGACCATTTTACAATTTGGGCCCAAGTTAGAAGCAGAGCCTAAGGTGTAAATAATCGATAGTCCATATCTCGGAAACTATAAGAGATAATGCAATTTGGCAACCGGCAATGTAATTAGCAAGCCGAATATTACTTGGAATGTGAATTGGAACGAAATCGCCAATAGGTAAGACCATTTTACAATTTGGGCCCAAGTTAGAAGCAGAGCCTAAGGTGTAAATTATCGATAGTCCATATCTCGGAAATTATAAGAGATAATTCAATTTGGCAACCGGCAATGTAATTAGCATGCCGGATATTACTTGGAATGTGAATTGGAACGAAATCGCCAATAGATAAGACCATTTTACAATTTGGGCCCAAGTTAGAAGCAGAGCCTAAGGTGTAAATTACCGATAGTCCATATCTCGGAAACTATAAGAGATAATGCAATTTGGCAACCGGCAATGTAATTAGCATGCCGAATATTACTTGGAATGTGAATTGGAACGAAATCGCCAATAGATAAGACGATTTTGCAATTTGGGCCCAAGTTAGAAGCAGAGCCTAAGGTGTAAATTATCGATAGTCCATATCTCGGAAACTATAAGAGATAATGCAATTTGGCAACCGGCAATGTAATTAGCATGCCGAATATTACTTGGAATGTGAATTGGAACGAAATCGCCAATAGAGAAGACCATTTTACAATTTGGGCCCAAGTTAGAAGCAGAGCCTAAGGTGTAAATTATCGATAGTCCATATCTCGTAAACTATAAGAGATAATGCAATTTGGCAACCGGCAATGTAATTAGCATGCCGAATATTACTTGGAATGTGAATTGGAACGAAATCGCCAATAGAGAAGACCATTTTACAATTTGGGCCCAAGTTAGAAGCAGAGCCTAAGGTGTAAATTATCGATAGTCCATATCTCGGAAACTATAAGAGATAATGCAATTTGGCAACCGGCAATGTAATTAGCATGCCGAATATTACTTGGAATGTTAATTGGAACGAAATCGCCAATAGATAAGACCATTTTACAATTTGGGCCCAAGTTAGAAGCAGAGCCTAAGGTGTAAATTATCGATAGTCCATATCTCGGAAACTATAAGAGATAATGCAATTTGGCAACCGGCAATGTAATTAGCATGCCGAATATTACTTGGAATGTGAATTGGAACGAAATCGCCAATAGATAAGACCATTTTACAATTTGGGCCCAAGTTAGAAGCAGAGCCTAAGGTGTAAATTATCGATAGTCCATATCTCGGAAACTATAAGAGATAATGCAATTTGGCAACCGGCAATGTAATTAGCATGCCGGATATTACTTGGAATGTGAATTGGAACGAAATCGCCAATAGATAAGACCATTTTACAATTTGGGCCCAAGTTAGAAGCAGAGCCTAAGGTGTAAATTATCGATAGTCCATATCTCGGAAACTATAAGAGATAATTCAATTTGGCAACCGGCAATGTAATTAGCATGCCGGATATTACTTGGAATGTGAATTGGAACGAAATCGCCAATAGATAAGACCATTTTACAATTTGGGCCCAAGTTAGAAGCAGAGCCTAAGGTGTAAATTATCGATAGTCCATATCTCGGAAACTATAAGAGATAATGCAATTTGGCAACCGGCAATGTAATTAGCATGCCGAATATTACTTGGAATGTGAATTGGAACGAAATCGCCAATAGATAAGACCATTTTACAATTTGGGCCCAAGTTAGAAGCAGAGCCTAAGGTGTAAATTACCGATAGTCCATATCTCGGAAACTATAAGAGATAATGCAATTTGGCAACCGGCAATGTAATTAGCATGCCGAATATTACTTGGAATGTGAATTGGAACGAAATCGCCAATAGATAAGACCATTTTACAATTTGGGCCCAAGTTAGAAGCAGAGCCTAAGGTGTAAATTATCGATAGTCCATATCTCGGAAACTATAAGAGATAATTCAATTTGGCAACCGGCAATGTAATTAGCATGCCGGATATTACTTGGAATGTGAATTGGAACGAAATCGCCAATAGATAAGACCATTTTACAATTTGGGCTCAAGTTAGAAGCAGAGCCTAAGGTGTAAATTACCGATAGTCCATATCTCGGAAACTATAAGAGATAATGCAATTTGGCAACCGGCAATGTAATTAGCATGCCGAATATTACTTGGAATGTGAATTGGAACGAAATCGCCAATAGATAAGACGATTTTACAATTTGGGCCCAAGTTAGAAGCAGAGCCTAAGGTGTAAATTATCGATAGTCCATATCTCGGAAACTATAAGAGATAATGCAATTTGGCAACCGGCAATGTAATTAGCATGCCGAATATTACTTGGAATGTGAATTGGAACGAAATCGCCAATAGAGAAGACCATTTTACAATTTGGGCCCAAGTTAGAAGCAGAGCCTAAGGTGTAAATTATCGATAGTCCATATCTCGGAAACTATTAGAGATAATGCAATTTGGCAACCGGCAATGTAATTAGCATGCCGAATATTACTTGGAATGTGAATTGGAACGAAATCGCCAATAGAGAAGACCATTTTACAATTTGGGCCCAAGTTAGAAGCAGAGCCTAAGGTGTAAATTATCGATAGTCCATATCTCGGAAACTATAAGAGATAATGCAATTTGGCAACCGGCAATGTAATTAGCATGCCGAATATTACTTGGAATGTGAATTGGAACGAAATCGCCAATAGAGAAGACCATTTTACAATTTGGGCCCAAGTTAGAAGCAGAGCCTAAGGTGTAAATTATCGATAGTCCATATCTCGGAAACTATAAGAGATAATGCAATTTGGCAACCGGCAATGTAATTAGCATGCCGAATATTACTTGGAATGTGAATTGGAACGAAATCGCCAATAGATAAGACCATTTTACAATTTGGGCCCAAGTTAGAAGCAGAGCCTAAGGTGTAAAGAATCGATAGTCCATATCTCGGAAACTATAAGAGATAATGCAATTTGGCAACCGGCAATGTAATTAGCAAGCCGAATATTACTTGGAATGTGAATTGGAACGAAATCGCCAATAGGTAAGACCATTTTACAATTTGGGCCCAAGTTAGAAGCAGAGCCTAAGGTGTAAATTATCGATAGTCCATATCTCGGAAACTATAAGAGATAATTCAATTTGGCAACCGGCAATGTAATTAGCATGCCGGATATTACTTGGAATGTGAATTGGAACGAAATCGCCAATAGATAAGACCATTTTACAATTTGGGCCCAAGTTAGAAGCAGAGCCTAAGGTGTAAATTACCGATAGTCCATATCTCGGAAACTATAAGAGATAATGCAATTTGGCAACCGGCAATGTAATTAGCATGCCGAATATTACTTGGAATGTGAATTGGAACGAAATCGCCAATAGATAAGACGATTTTACAATTTGGGCCCAAGTTAGAAGCAGAGCCTAAGGTGTAAATTATCGATAGTCCATATCTCGGAAACTATAAGAGATAATGAAATTTGGCAACCGGCAATGTAATTAGCATGCCGAATATTACTTGGAATGTGAATTGGAACGAAATCGCCAATAGAGAAGACCATTTTACAATTTGGGCCCAAGTTAGAAGCAGAGCCTAAGGTGTAAATTATCGATAGTCCATATCTCGGAAACTATAAGAGATAATGCAATTTGGCAACCGGCAATGTAATTAGCATGCCGAATATTACTTGGAATGTGAATTGGAACGAAATCGCCAATAGAGAAGACCATTTTACAATTTGGGCCCAAGTTAGAAGCAGAGCCTAAGGTGTAAATTATCGATAGTCCATATCTCGGAAACTATAAGAGATAATGCAATTTGGCAACCGGCAATGTAATTAGCATGCCGAATATTACTTGGAATGTGAATTGGAACGAAATCGCCAATAGGTAAGACCATTTTACAATTTGGGCCCAAGTTAGAAGCAGAGCCTAAGGTGTAAATTATCGATAGTCCATATCTCGGAAATTATAAGAGATAATTCAATTTGGCAACCGGCAATGTAATTAGCATGCCGGATATTACTTGGAATGTGAATTGGAACGAAATCGCCAATAGATAAGACCATTTTACAATTTGGGCCCAAGTTAGAAGCAGAGCCTAAGGTGTAAATTACCGATAGTCCATATCTCGGAAACTATAAGAGATAATGCAATTTGGCAACCGGCAATGTAATTAGCATGCCGAATATTACTTGGAATGTGAATTGGAACGAAATCGCCAATAGATAAGACGATTTTGCAATTTGGGCCCAAGTTAGAAGCAGAGCCTAAGGTGTAAATTATCGATAGTCCATATCTCGGAAACTATAAGAGATAATGCAATTTGGCAACCGGCAATGTAATTAGCATGCCGAATATTACTTGGAATGTGAATTGGAACGAAATCGCCAATAGAGAAGACCATTTTACAATTTGGGCCCAAGTTAGAAGCAGAGCCTAAGGTGTAAATTATCGATAGTCCATATCTCGGAAACTATAAGAGATAATGCAATTTGGCAACCGGCAATGTAATTAGCATGCCGAATATTACTTGGAATGTGAATTGGAACGAAATCGCCAATAGAGAAGACCATTTTACAATTTGGGCCCAAGTTAGAAGCAGAGCCTAAGGTGTAAATTATCGATAGTCCATATCTCGGAAACTATAAGAGATAATGCAATTTGGCAACCGGCAATGTAATTAGCATGCCGAATATTACTTGGAATGTTAATTGGAACGAAATCGCCAATAGATAAGACCATTTTACAATTTGGGCCCAAGTTAGAAGCAGAGCCTAAGGTGTAAATTATCGATAGTCCATATCTCGGAAACTATAAGAGATAATGCAATTTGGCAACCGGCAATGTAATTAGCATGCCGAATATTACTTGGAATGTGAATTGGAACGAAATCGCCAATAGATAAGACCATTTTACAATTTGGGCCCAAGTTAGAAGCAGAGCCTAAGGTGTAAATTATCGATAGTCCATATCTCGGAAACTATAAGAGATAATGCAATTTGGCAACCGGCAATGTAATTAGCATGCCGGATATTACTTGGAATGTGAATTGGAACGAAATCGCCAATAGATAAGACCATTTTACAATTTGGGCCCAAGTTAGAAGCAGAGCCTAAGGTGTAAATTATCGATAGTCCATATCTCGGAAACTATAAGAGATAATTCAATTTGGCAACCGGCAATGTAATTAGCATGCCGGATATTACTTGGAATGTGAATTGGAACGAAATCGCCAATAGATAAGACCATTTTACAATTTGGGCCCAAGTTAGAAGCAGAGCCTAAGGTGTAAATTATCGATAGTCCATATCTCGGAAACTATAAGAGATAATGCAATTTGGCAACCGGCAATGTAATTAGCATGCCGAATATTACTTGGAATGTGAATTGGAACGAAATCGCCAATAGATAAGACCATTTTACAATTTGGGCCCAAGTTAGAAGCAGAGCCTAAGGTGTAAATTACCGATAGTCCATATCTCGGAAACTATAAGAGATAATGCAATTTGGCAACCGGCAATGTAATTAGCATGCCGAATATTACTTGGAATGTGAATTGGAACGAAATCGCCAATAGATAAGACCATTTTACAATTTGGGCCCAAGTTAGAAGCAGAGCCTAAGGTGTAAATTATCGATAGTCCATATCTCGGAAACTATAAGAGATAATTCAATTTGGCAACCGGCAATGTAATTAGCATGCCGGATATTACTTGGAATGTGAATTGGAACGAAATCGCCAATAGATAAGACCATTTTACAATTTGGGCTCAAGTTAGAAGCAGAGCCTAAGGTGTAAATTACCGATAGTCCATATCTCGGAAACTATAAGAGATAATGCAATTTGGCAACCGGCAATGTAATTAGCATGCCGAATATTACTTGGAATGTGAATTGGAACGAAATCGCCAATAGATAAGACGATTTTACAATTTGGGCCCAAGTTAGAAGCAGAGCCTAAGGTGTAAATTATCGATAGTCCATATCTCGGAAACTATAAGAGATAATGCAATTTGGCAACCGGCAATGTAATTAGCATGCCGAATATTACTTGGAATGTGAATTGGAACGAAATCGCCAATAGAGAAGACCATTTTACAATTTGGGCCCAAGTTAGAAGCAGAGCCTAAGGTGTAAATTATCGATAGTCCATATCTCGGAAACTATTAGAGATAATGCAATTTGGCAACCGGCAATGTAATTAGCATGCCGAATATTACTTGGAATGTGAATTGGAACGAAATCGCCAATAGAGAAGACCATTTTACAATTTGGGCCCAAGTTAGAAGCAGAGCCTAAGGTGTAAATTATCGATAGTCCATATCTCGGAAACTATAAGAGATAATGCAATTTGGCAACCGGCAATGTAATTAGCATGCCGAATATTACTTGGAATGTGAATTGGAACGAAATCGCCAATAGAGAAGACCATTTTACAATTTGGGCCCAAGTTAGAAGCAGAGCCTAAGGTGTAAATTATCGATAGTCCATATCTCGGAAACTATAAGAGATAATGCAATTTGGCAACCGGCAATGTAATTAGCATGCCGAATATTACTTGGAATGTGAATTGGAACGAAATCGCCAATAGATAAGACCATTTTACAATTTGGGCCCAAGTTAGAAGCAGAGCCTAAGGTGTAAAGAATCGATAGTCCATATCTCGGAAACTATAAGAGATAATGCAATTTGGCAACCGGCAATGTAATTAGCAAGCCGAATATTACTTGGAATGTGAATTGGAACGAAATCGCCAATAGGTAAGACCATTTTACAATTTGGGCCCAAGTTAGAAGCAGAGCCTAAGGTGTAAATTATCGATAGTCCATATCTCGGAAACTATAAGAGATAATTCAATTTGGCAACCGGCAATGTAATTAGCATGCCGGATATTACTTGGAATGTGAATTGGAACGAAATCGCCAATAGATAAGACCATTTTACAATTTGGGCCCAAGTTAGAAGCAGAGCCTAAGGTGTAAATTACCGATAGTCCATATCTCGGAAACTATAAGAGATAATGCAATTTGGCAACCGGCAATGTAATTAGCATGCCGAATATTACTTGGAATGTGAATTGGAACGAAATCGCCAATAGATAAGACGATTTTACAATTTGGGCCCAAGTTAGAAGCAGAGCCTAAGGTGTAAATTATCGATAGTCCATATCTCGGAAACTATAAGAGATAATGAAATTTGGCAACCGGCAATGTAATTAGCATGCCGAATATTACTTGGAATGTGAATTGGAACGAAATCGCCAATAGAGAAGACCATTTTACAATTTGGGCCCAAGTTAGAAGCAGAGCCTAAGGTGTAAATTATCGATAGTCCATATCTCGGAAACTATAAGAGATAATGCAATTTGGCAACCGGCAATGTAATTAGCATGCCGAATATTACTTGGAATGTGAATTGGAACGAAATCGCCAATAGAGAAGACCATTTTACAATTTGGGCCCAAGTTAGAAGCAGAGCCTAAGGTGTAAATTATCGATAGTCCATATCTCGGAAACTATAAGAGATAATGCAATTTGGCAACCGGCAATGTAATTAGCATGCCGAATATTACTTGGAATGTTAATTGGAACGAAATCGCCAATAGATAAGACCATTTTACAATTTGGGCCCAAGTTAGAAGCAGAGCCTAAGGTGTAAATTATCGATAGTCCATATCTCGGAAACTATAAGAGATAATGCAATTTGGCAACCGGCAATGTAATTAGCATGCCGATTATTACTTGGAATGTGAATTGGAACGAAATCGCCAATAGATAAGACCATTTTACAATTTGGGCCCAAGTTAGAAGCAGAGCCTAAGGTGTAAATTATCGATAGTCCATATCTCGGAAACTATAAGAGATAATGCAATTTGGCAACCGGCAATGTAATTAGCATGCCGGATATTACTTGGAATGTGAATTGGAACGAAATCGCCAATAGATAAGACCATTTTACAATTTGGGCCCAAGTTAGAAGCAGAGCCTAAGGTGTAAATTATCGATAGTCCATATCTCGGAAACTATAAGAGATAATTCAATTTGGCAACCGGCAATGAAATTAGCATGCCGGATATTACTTGGAATGTGAATTGGAACGAAATCGCCAATAGATAAGACCATTTTACAATTTGGGCCCAAGTTAGAAGCAGAGCCTAAGGTGTAAATTATCGATAGTCCATATCTCGGAAACTATAAGAGATAATGCAATTTGGCAACCGGCAATGTAATTAGCAAGCCGAATATTACTTGGAATGTGAATTGGAACGAAATCGCCAATAGGTAAGACCATTTTACAATTTGGGCCCAAGTTAGAAGCAGAGCCTAAGGTGTAAATTATCGATAGTCCATATCTCGGAAACTATAAGAGATAATTCAATTTGGCAACCGGCAATGTAATTAGCATGCCGGATGTTACTTGTAATGTGAATTGGAACGAAATCGCCAATAGATAAGACCATTTTACAATTTGGGCCCAAGTTAGAAGCAGAGCCTAAGGTGTAAATTACCGATAGTCCATATCTCGGAAACTATAAGAGATAATGCAATTTGGCAACCGGCAATGTAATTAGCATGACGGATATTACTTGGAATGTGAATTGGAACGAAATCGCCAATAGATAAGACGATTTTACAATTTGGGCCCAAGTTAGAAGCAGAGCCTAAGGTGTAAATTATCGATAGTCCATATCTCGGAAACTATAAGAGATAATGCAATTTGGCAACCGGCAATGTAATTAGCATGCCGAATATTACTTGGAATGTGAATTGGAACGAAATCGCCAATAGAGAAGACCATTTTACAATTTGGGCCCAAGTTAGAAGCAGAGCCTAAGGTGTAAATTATCGATAGTCCATATCTCGGAAACTATAAGAGATAATGCAATTTGGCAACCGGCAATGTAATTAGCATGCCGAATATTACTTGGAATGTGAATTGGAACGAAATCGCCAATAGAGAAGACCATTTTACAATTTGGGCCCAAGTTAGAAGCAGAGCCTAAGGTGTAAATTATCGATAGTCCATATCTCGGAAACTATAAGAGATAATGCAATTTGGCAACCGGCAATGTAATTAGCATGCCGAATATTACTTGGAATGTTAATTGGAACGAAATCGCCAATAGATAAGACCATTTTACAATTTGGGCCCAAGTTAGAAGCAGAGCCTAAGGTGTAAATTATCGATAGTCCATATCTCGGAAACTATAAGAGATAATGCAATTTGGCAACCGGCAATGTAATTAGCATGCCGAATATTACTTGGAATGTGAATTGGAACGAAATCGCCAATAGAGAAGACCATTTTACAATTTGGGCCCAAGTTAGAAGCAGAGCCTAAGGTGTAAATTATCGATAGTCCATATCTCGGAAACTATAAGAGATAATGCAATTTGGCAACCGGCAATGTAATTAGCATGCCGAATATTACTTGGAATGTGAATTGGAACGAAAACGCCAATAGATAAGACCATTTTACAATTTGGGCCCAAGTTAGAAGCAGAGCCTAAATTGTAAATTATCGATAGTCCATATCTCGGAAACTATAAGAGATAATGCAATTTGGCAACCGGCAATGTAATTAGCATGCCGAATATTACTTGGAATGTGAATTGGAACGAAATCGCCAATAGATAAGACCATTTTACAATTTGGGCCCAAGTTAGAAGCAGAGCCTAAGGTGTAAATTATTGATAGTCCATATCTCGGAAACTATAAGAGATAATGCAATTTCGCAACCGGCAATGTAATTAGCATGCCGAATATCACTTGGAATGTGAATTGGGACGAAATCGCCAATAGATAAGACCATTTTACAATTTGGGTCCAAGATAGAAGCAGAGCCTAAGGTGTAAATTATCGATAGTCCATATCTCGGAAACTATAAGAGATAATGCAATTTGGCAACCGGCAATGTAATTAGCATGCCGAATATTACTTGGAATGTGAATTGGAACAAAATCGCCAATAGATAAGACCATTTTACAATTTGGGCCCAAGTTAGAAGCAGAGCCTAAGATGTAAATTATGGATAGTCCATATCTCGGAAACTATAAGAGATAATGCAATTTGGCAACCGGCAATGTAATTAGCATGCCGAATATTACTTGGAATGTGAATTGGAACGAAATCGCCAATAGATAAGACCATTTTACAATTTGGGCCCAAGTTAGAAGCAGAGCCTAAGGTGTAAATTATCGATAGTCCATATCTCGGAAACTATAAGAGATAATTCAATTTGGCAACCGGCAATGTAATTAGCATGCCGGATATTACTTGGAATGTGAATTGGAACGAAATCGCCAATAGATAAGACCATTTTACAATTTGGGCCCAAGTTAGAAGCAGAGCCTAAGGTGTAAATTATCGATAGTCCATATCTCGGAAACTATAAGAGATAATGCAATTTGGCAACCGGCAATGTAATTAGCATGCCGAATATTACTTGGAATGTGAATTGGAACGAAATCGCCAATAGATAAGACGATTTTACAATTTGGGCCCAAGTTAGAAGCAGAGCCTAAGATGTAAATTATCGATAGTCCATATCTCGGAAACTATAAGAGATAATGCAATTTGGCAACCGGCAATGTAATTAGCATGCCGAATATTACTTGGAATGTGAATTGGAACGAAATCGCCAATAGAGAAGACCATTTTACAATTTGATCCCAAGTTAGAAGCAGAGCCTAAGGTGTAAATTATCGATAGTCCATATCTCGGAAACTATAAGAGATAATGCAATTTGGCAACCGGCAATGTAATTAGCATGCCGAATATTACTTGGAATGTGAATTGGAACGAAAACGCCAATAGATAAGACCATTTTACAATTTGGGCCCAAGTTAGAAGCAGAGCCTAAGGTGTAAATTATCGATAGTCCATATCTCGGAAACTATAAGAGATAATGCAATTTGGCAACCGGCAATGTAATTAGCATGCCGAATATTACTTGGAATGTGAATTGGAACGAAATCGCCAATAGATAAGACCATTTTACAATTTGGGCCCAAGTTAGAAGCAGAGCCTAAATTGTAAATTATCGATAGTCCATATCTCGGAAACTATAAGAGATAATGCAATTTGGCAACCGGCAATGTAATTAGCATGCCGAATATTACTTTGAATGTGAATTGGAACGAAATCGCCAATAGATAAGACCATTTTACAATTTGGGCCCAAGTTAGAAGCAGAGCCTAAGGTGTAAATTATTGATAGTCCATATCTCGGAAACTATAAGAGATAATGCAATTTCGCAACCGGCAATGTAATTAGCATGCCGAATATCACTTGGAATGTGAATTGGGACGAAATCGCCAATAGATAAGACCATTTTACAATTTGGGCCCAAGTTACAAGCAGAGCCTAAGGTGTAAATTATCGATAGTCCATATCTCGGAAACTATAAGAGATAATGCAATTTGGCAACCGGCAATGTAATTAGCATGCCGAATATTACTTGGAATGTTAATTGGAACGAAATCGCCAATAGATAAGACCATTTTACAATTTGGGCCCAAGTTAGAAGCAGAGCCTAAGGTGTAAATTATCGATAGTCCATATCTCGGAAACTATAAGAGATAATGCAATTTGGCAACCGGCAATGTAATTAGCATGCCGATTATTACTTGGAATGTGAATTGGAACGAAATCGCCAATAGATAAGACCATTTTACAATTTGGGCCCAAGTTAGAAGCAGAGCCTAAGGTGTAAATTATCGATAGTCCATATCTCGGAAACTATAAGAGATAATGCAATTTGGCAACCGGCAATGTAATTAGCATGCCGGATATTACTTGGAATGTGAATTGGAACGAAATCGCCAATAGATAAGACCATTTTACAATTTGGGCCCAAGTTAGAAGCAGAGCCTAAGGTGTAAATTATCGATAGTCCATATCTCGGAAACTATAAGAGATAATTCAATTTGGCAACCGGCAATGAAATTAGCATGCCGGATATTACTTGGAATGTGAATTGGAACGAAATCGCCAATAGATAAGACCATTTTACAATTTGGGCCCAAGTTAGAAGCAGAGCCTAAGGTGTAAATTATCGATAGTCCATATCTCGGAAACTATAAGAGATAATGCAATTTGGCAACCGGCAATGTAATTAGCAAGCCGAATATTACTTGGAATGTGAATTGGAACGAAATCGCCAATAGGTAAGACCATTTTACAATTTGGGCCCAAGTTAGAAGCAGAGCCTAAGGTGTAAATTATCGATAGTCCATATCTCGGAAACTATAAGAGATAATTCAATTTGGCAACCGGCAATGTAATTAGCATGCCGGATGTTACTTGTAATGTGAATTGGAACGAAATCGCCAATAGATAAGACCATTTTACAATTTGGGCCCAAGTTAGAAGCAGAGCCTAAGGTGTAAATTACCGATAGTCCATATCTCGGAAACTATAAGAGATAATGCAATTTGGCAACCGGCAATGTAATTAGCATGCCGAATATTACTTGGAATGTGAATTGGAACGAAATCGCCAATAGATAAGACGATTTTACAATTTGGGCCCAAGTTAGAAGCAGAGCCTAAAGTGTAAATTATCGATAGTCCATATCTCGGAAACTATAAGAGATAATGCAATTTGGCAACCGGCAATGTAATTAGCATGCCGAATATTACTTGGAATGTGAATTGGAACGAAATCGCCAATAGATAAGACG